>NW_016107322.1:3297262-3375148 GCF_001604975.1 Cebus imitator
AGAATTCAGCTGTGAACCCATCTGGACCTGGGCTTTTTTTGGGTGGTAAGCTCTTAATTGCTGCCTCAACTTCAGACCTTGTTATGGGTCTGTTCAGGGTTTCGGCTTCTTCCTGGTTTGAAACAGGGTTTTTTTTTAGTGACAGCAACAAAAAGGAGATTATGAAGTAGACTGGACATAAGCAACATACTTTGGTGTCACTGCCTCTGATCATCCCCAGATGGAACCATCTAGTTGCAGGAAAACAAGCTTGGGGCTTCCACTGACTCTACATTACGGTGAGTTGTATTATTCTTTCATTATATATTACAATGTAATAATAACAAACACAAGGTGCACAATAAATGTTATGTGCTTGAATCATCGTGAAACCATCTGACCCCACTCCACTGCAGCCTGCTGAAAAATTTCATTCTACAAAATCAGTTTCTGTTTTTGTAGTTTCTGGTGCCAAAAAGGTGGGAGACCACTGCTTTACAGAATGCCAAATGAGAGAACTAGAGAAAACAGTATATGCCTGGACGTGTTATGTAAGATGAGTAAATCTTAATCAGTTTAAGCTGCTTTTTTGTTGTGCTTTAGAGAATTTGCGGTAGACAGAAGTAACTAACATAGACTGTTCTTCATCCCAGTCCTTTTTTATTTTTTAATTTCCTTTCAATTGTTTGCTGTTTGTTTGGTCATTTCTTTAGTATGAACACTGATGAGGAACAATATGACATTGACATGGGTTGATCAGCCCTACAGTTAGAAAGTACTAAGCTTTCCCTGTTTCCTTCTTAGGCCAAACCCTACCTCACCACTGATAAAAGACGTCTTTCTTCTCATTCTTCCAGAGAGAACATTTAAGACTATTTAAAATACATTACTTCTGTTGGTCTTACAAGTTTGGCTAGGCACAACGTAACTGTGAACTTTAGAGAGGGAAGGAGTGGCAGCTAGTATTTGCAAATTATCAACTATGTGTTAAACACAGCTTGAAAATTTAGACTATAAGGCTTTCTAAGTATTTTTTAATACTTAGAAATTTATCTTATACTGTGGCTCCCAAATAAGGGGTATATAAATTTATAACAACACTCCAGTCCAGATATTAGTCTAATGGGTTATGGATTTCAAATTAGGGCAATATCAGTTCAGAAAATTTGAAGACTTATTTAAGTAAAATTCTATGATTTCAAGACTTTATGGCAAGAGTCTTGATGTGAGCCAAAGGACCAAGCTAAAAGAATTATGCTACTGGAGCTAATTTACCATCAAGATGAAGCATTAAAAGCCAGCAGGGATTATTGAGGAGCTTGTTTTATTTAAGAGCTTCTACATTAACCCTACTGAGAAAATACTAGCCTTTAGCTTAAAGCTTGGTTACATGCTGGAAAGAAACAGCTTAGTTGGACTTTTAAATCCAAGAACAGGTAATAATTTAAGATTTTCAGACAAAGTGCCATTCAGGTTATATCACTCACTTTCATTTGTAAACAGGAAGACTGAGTCTGTTCAGTGGATGAGTGATTTTAATTCCCAGTCTTTTAGGAAAGTAGAGCCTTAGGCTCAGAAATATAAAACTACATAATTTTTTCTCTAAGAGTAATTTAATAACTTTTTATTTACTTCCCTGATTTTAAGATTTTGTTCTAGATCCTCTTCAAATAATCTCCAGGTTAAACCTTTGTATGTGTCTCCTATGATTGCCATATATAATTTATTTAGGTAAAATTATTCTCTACATCATATATAAAGTTGTCTGACACAAAAATATGTTTGCATTTATTTACTTATTTATTTGTTTGTTTGTTTTGAGATGTAGTCTCACCCTGTTGCCCAGGCTGGCGTGCAGTGACACAACTTTGGCTCACTACAGCCTCCGCCCCCTGAGTTTAAGCAATTGTCCTGCCTCAGCCTCCCTAGTAGCTGGGATTTCAGGTGTGCACTACCATTCCCAGCTAATTTTTATACTTTTAGTAGAGACAGGGTTTTGTCATGTTGGCCACTCTGGTCTCAAACTCCTGACCTCAAGTGATCTGCCTGCCTCAGCTTCCCAAAGTGCTGGGGTTACAGGTAGGAGCCACTGCAACCAGCCCTTTGTTTTCATTACCATTATTTTTTACATCCTTATCTCCTCTTGACTAGTGTAACATTTTGGTGTAAAATTAGCTAGGACCATATTTAGTCATTACTTCCACTGAATTTTAAAAGCACCTACAATTTGCTAATTATTATGAATGTTAACACATTGTATTTGTTTATTTATTTATTTATTGCTGATTTGGAGTCTCACCCCGTCACCCAGATGGAGTGCAGTGGCACGATCTTAGCACACTGCAACCTCCGCCTCCGGGGTTCAAGCAATTCTGCCTCAGCCTCCTGGTAGCTGGGATTACAGTTGCGTGTCACCACACCCAGCTAATTTTTGTATTTTCAGTAGAGATGGGGTTTCACCATGTTGGTCAGGCTGATCTTGAACTCGTGACCTCGTGATATTCCTGTCTCAGCCTCCCAAAGTGCTGGGATTACAGACATGAGCCACCATGTCCGGCCAACACATTGCATTTTTATACTTCCCCATAAAATTCAACAACTCATAAGTTTTAAGTTATTTTCTATGTATAATAATTTATATTTTATTCATTAAATAATTAATTAAATTATTAATTAAAATTATAATCTTTTAATAATTTCCAAAAATAGTCTTTGTGTGATATTTGAGGAACTCTGCGATTGTCTCCTAGATTCAGCATTATTATCCTTGTAGCCTATATGATTTGCTTACGTCCTAAAAATGAAAAATAATCAGTGTGACTATTTACATATTTAAATCTCATGTTATCTCTTAGAATATTCTCTTTAATGAGAAGTGATAGAGTATTTGTTTGGCTATGCCCATTCATTTTTATTAAAATTAGTTTACTCATTGATTCACATTATTTCTATATATGTATTGGGGATTAAATGTACATACATCATAAATCAGAAGCAAAAGACCAAGAATATTTCTTGAAGTGATTGTTAGTATTATTTTACCGTGCTTTTTATCAAGGCCAGTTTTTTAAAATTATTTTTAAGGAGGGAAACTATTGTTACACATATGTAACGGCATATATCAGAAAATACTTAGAAATATTTTATATGTTTTGATATATTTCTTCCTTCTTTCTCCTTTCCATTCTATTTTTTCTACTTTATTCTACAACAATCAAAGGAATCTGCATTTTAGATATGAGTCCGTTTTTAAAAGTAAACAAAGATGATATTTACTTTAAAAATGCTTAGAGAGAAGACTGCCCAAGATGGCCAACTAGAAGCAGCTAGTATGCCTTGCTGTCACGGAGAAAAAAAGAAAGGGGAAGGGAATACAGCAGCCTCGACTGAAACATCCTTATAAACACATGGGATTCATCAAGAGAATAACTTAGCCTACAGAGAACGGAGAGAAGGGAGACAGGGCAACAGCCCACCTGAGACTGACATGGAACCAGGGAGCTCTCCTGCCCAGGAAGTGGTGAGTGAGTAAGCAACCCTGGGGCTTACACTCCTCCCACGGATCTTTTCAACCCTCAGGTCAGGCAATCCTCTTATGAACACACTCTACCAGGGCCTGCAGTCTGACACACAGTGCTATGTGGAGTCTATTTGTCTATTAAAGTTTAGTCAGCACTATAATAATGATATAATATTTTCTTATAATGGGTTCATTTCTTAACACAATACTGATGTCTTAAGGTAGGTTACATTCTATATGTCAAAGATTTAAGTTCACATGCTGATGTTTGGCACGATAATTGACACATTTTTTTCATGACTGAATCAGAAAGCAGAATTTCCATTATTTTCTTTGAATTCTAACTTTGTCAAGAAAAAGGAAGATCCGAATGTCTTGCAGACTTGAACTTAATTACTAACTGGCCAAAGACATGCTTTTAGTTCCATCAGGTCAATTTTTTAAGTGACCAATTAAAATAAAAATAATAAACTTATACTGAAAAAAGTTTAATTTGCATTGTTTACCTTTGCATCTCATGTAAATCAATGCTCTAAGTTTTATGTTTCTGATAATTGAAAAATATAAGCCAATGCTAATAACACTTTTGGTATCTGACTACAAAATCCAATAAATAATTGTGGCTTTGAATTTGCGGAGAGCTTATCCAGACATTTCTCAAAGTCATAGTATCTCGGTGAGCTCATATCTATTCTGTTGTATTGGAATTTCATCTTAAAACTGTGTTTGCAAATCAATTTATCTTATTTATCTTTATTTTTAAAGACTCATTTTGTCATATTGTTAAGAGTTGATTGAAAGAGATGAAGGGAAACAAATGAAGACCTATTTGAAGGTTATTGCTGTCTTCCGGGTAAGAAGTGCTACCCAAATAGAGTAAGAATTGGTCAGTTTAGGATGTATTCTGAAGGAAGAGCCAAGGTTTAACTCCTGTGGAATATGATGTGGCAGATGGCAGGAAGAGAAGACTGAGCTTTTGCCTTAAGCAATGACATCACTAAGTGGAAAAGCAGATTTAGGGGAAGGGAAGAAGATCACGGTTTTAATTTATTTTTCTCATGGGTTTAGTTGTTTCACTTTGAGATGCCTACTAATCATCAAAGCTTGGATATTGAACTGGCACACATGGGGCTGGAATTCAGAAGGGAGAAATAATGGATGGATATATTTGAGAATGGTTAACAGAGATTGTATATAAAGCTATAAGACTGGTTGGGTCATTGAGTGTATGAGACTAACTAGAAGAGAGAAAGGACAAAGGATTAATCCTAACCCTAACCTTAATGCTAGGCCTAACTTCTAACTACTGAAAGTTTAGAGGTTGGAGGAAGTGGGTGAATCAGTGAGAGAGCTAAAGGAGTACCAGCAAGGCAGCAGGGAAGCTGAGAAAGTGTGTTGGAGTCTTGCAAGCCAAGTGAAGGGAATTCTATCGAGCTGAATGTATTTTATGAGTGCTGCTGAATGTATATTAATGTGGAACTGAGAAGGAAAAGGAAGAGCTAATTTAGCAAAATTAAGGTGTAGAAGTTACCATGTACTGGTGGAAGAGAGAGTCAAGTTGAGCAAATTCAAGAGATAATGAAATAATGGTAGAGAATGCATATTTTACAAGAAGTTGTGTTGCGAAGAGGAGCAAATAAGGAATACATGGTGAGAAAAACAGGGTAAGAGAAAAGAGTTTTTTAAGACAGAAAAATAACCATCCTTACACTGCATGTTGTTGGAATTGATCATTGTAAAGCAAAATAAGTTATGATACAGTAGAAAGTGGAAAAAAATTCTAGAATGTCAAAAATAGTGTTACTGAAAATTTTCAACTATTTTGCAGATGAACTTATTTTGTTTTCTTTTTTAAGACTCTTAACCTGGATTAAAAAATAATTTTAAAGAACTATTCTTTTCTCTTAAATAAATAATGTACTTCAAGTTGTTCCAACCACATTCTTCACAAGCTATTGTCTCCTTTATATTTAGGTTGGTCCTTTGCAAACAAAGCTATTTAGAGCATTTTCAGGCCTTTCATAGCCTCATCAAAGTGTCTCTTTTGACTCTCCTATACAAAGACTCTGTAGCAGTGCTATTACTGTGATATAAACTTTAATTATCTCTATTGACATATTTGAACCTACTAACAAAAGAAAAGAATAGATAAAATAAACTGTGGAAACATACTTTTCATTGGGATGAAGACTACATTTATATACTTTTCCCAAACTCGTCATCTGTTTTAAATGTTGGTTTTAAATTGTGGTTTGAATTAGAAAACACCCACTAACTTTTAAGTAAATAAAAACTTAGAAAAAGTCCTGCTAATTTTATTTATTTCAAAGAAAATAATACAAATGTTTTGTAGATAAAAGCACTTAATATTTCTTTCAAATGGATTTCAATCTTTTACATTTTTACTCTCTAATATAATAACTAATATCTTTAATGCAGTTGGTATACTATTGACTACCTCTGTGAAAAAATCTAAGTTGTTTGCACATATTTTCTATAAAATTCTATAAACTTAGCTTATACAAAAAGTATTCATTTGGTTCTTATGAAATAGTAGTGATTGAGCTACATGCAAGGGATATCAGGTGGCCATCATTGTTTCAATGGTGTCACTGTATACCATTGCATTCAAAACAATTGTGTTTTGTAAAGTGTCCTGTGACAATAGAAATAAATAGTTTTGCCCACATATGGCATATTTCTTTTGATTATTAATTTTAAATTTTACTTTGTTAATAGCTGAGGGAACAATAATGCTAATGTCCTCATGAAGAGGGCAGAAGTAGAAGAGAAATAAAGTAAATAGATAAGAGAAACGTTATCAAATTGTTTGGAAATAATATTTGCGAAGTAGAGGTTCAAGTTCTCATGGAAAGTTAGAGGATGCCAATATTGGTATATCAATGATGCTAACATATTATTATCTTCTTCTTCAGAAAAACTGGGGAAAATGAACCCCACATGCATTTACAAGAATGTTTTATGATTTAAACAATGAAGTTGTATCTTTAAATTAAGGTAATAATAAGTTACACTTTAAGTTGTTATAAGGCTATAACAACTATGAATAAAGACACATTTTTAATCATTAGAAACCAGGACAAAAGATAAGTGGAACAATATTTCTGCCCTCGACTTCATGAATCATAAATTAATGAACAGATTCTAAGTAAAAATAAGAAACTTACTAAATAATGAATGATGGGAAAACTTAAGAGGCCATTTAAAAATGGCTGTAAGTTTTCGGAAGGTGTCTAGTGGAAAAAAGTTGAATGCTTAAAAAAATAGCTTGCAAATTATTTTACACAAAAGACAAAGTAATATTTAAAGTGCTATATAATTTAGAATAGTTAGCAGATTATTTGGTCTAAAAAATGTGATGCCATATAAAAAAAGTCAAAGCATAAATTAAACTTGCAAAGTTGTTTATCAGGTTCAATACTGATGAAAATTAATTCAATTCAGACACATTTGTTTTTTAAATTAATTTTGAGAAATTTTATGACGAATAAACTATTTAATTTTTCTGCTAAAATTTTTATGCTTCTGTAAGATTGAGAATTTTCAAAACAATGCTAAGTAGACAAAATAGGAAATTCAGTCTCATAAATTATTTTGCTTATCAATGATTCATTGGTCTCTGTACCATAAGTTATTATTACTTGTTACTGGAGAAATTATTAATTAGTTTCATAAAGTTATTGAAACAGAAAATGTATGAAAATGTGTTTATGCTTATAAATGCTCAGTGAATGGTCAAGTTTTATAACATTGGTTTCCATTTCTGAACATTTGTTCTTATACAGTCTCTTTGCCAGATGCCTTTGGCATATGTTAAATATTATAGTAATTTAGTCAAAGAATACTATAAAATCAAAACTGTTGACCTATTTGGTCTTTAAAAGTAGGAGCAAAATTTTGTCAACTATAATTTGAAATAAATTGGCCAGATGCTGTGGTTCACGCCTGCAATCCCAGCACTTTGGGAGGCCGAGGCGGGTGGATCGCGAGGTCAAGGGGTTGAGACCATCCTGGCCAACATGGTGAAACCCCGTCTCTACTAAAAATACAATAATTAGCCAGGTGTTTGGCACACGCCTGTAGTCCCAGCTACTCAGGAGGCTGAGGCAGAAGAATCGCTTGAACCCAGGAGGCGGAGGTTGCAGTGAGCCGAGACTGCGCCACTGTGCTGCAGCCTGGCGACAGAGCAATTTGGTGTAGGTCTTCTGCTTAAGGAGAATAATAAGAATAGTAGAAAATTAACATTTCAATAATTAGTAAAATGTGTCAAAATGGAAATTCACTTTTGTTTAAGAGGCTGCGGCTCTCTTTCCCAGGCTGGAGTGCCGTAGCATAATTATAGCTCAATATAATCTCAAACTTCAAATGATTCTTCCACCTCAGACTCCCAAGGGAATTTATATTCTTTCACAAAAAAAAATTAGCAAAATGAAACACATTTCTCATTTACTATTTAAGTGAAATAAATCCAGTAATTAAGAAACAGATAGATGTGTAAGCAAATTTTAAAAATTTTATGTTATCTGGAGTTTTCCTGAGAAACAGAATCAATGAGATGTGCATATATGTAGAAACATATCTTAAGGAAATGGCTCACGCAGTTGTGGAGGTTGGCAAGTCTGAAATCTGCAGGATAAGCTGACAGGCTGGAAACTCTGGGAAGAGCCCATGTTACCATTCACACCTGCAGGTTGTCTCCTGGCAGAACTAATTCTTGCTCAATGCAGGTCAGCCTTGTTTTCTATTCAGACGTTCAATTGATTGGATGAGGCCCCACAGGCATTATGGAGGGCAACCTTCTTTACTCAAAGTCCACCAACATTAATGATAATCTCATCAAAAACATCCTCACAAAATAACCAGAATACTATCTGATCACGTATCTACATACCATGATCCAGCCAAATTGACATGTAAAATTAACCATCACATATGTGATATTAAAGTAATCCTAGAAATTAGATTTCAACAGAATAATGTTAAGGTCAGCTTGGTATGTGATAATTGACTATTACTTTAAAACAGAATTTATATTAGTACTTCATGGGGGGGAAATCATAAAGAATTCTGAGGTTAAATCAAAACCTTATTGGTGAAGTATACTCCTTTAAAAAAAAAATCTATATATGGGCCACAGCTTTCTGATGAAGAAAATCTCAAAAAATTTGTTGGAGACTCAAATTTCATTAATTACGGGTCCTTAAAATTGCCCAAGTCCTTCTCTTAGTCTATTTGATATGCCCTCTTTTCAGCAACATTTTCAAAGTAATTCCTTCTTAAGATGCCATCCTACCCTTCAGTCTTACCTTCTAGTCACAGAGAAAATTAGTGCTGTCAAATAAAAGCCCCTTGATTTTTTATGCAGATCAAAATTGGATCTAATACACACCCTCCTGATACTGCTTTTATATTTCTTGTAATAATGAGAAGATTACTCTCCTTCTATCAGAAACCAGGTTCTGAAGGTGCCTCCTGGACAGCAGTGCCTTTTACCTTTGCAAAGATCTCATGTACAATTCGATTACTTTTCCTGAATTGCCCCCTTCATACTGTTTTCTTTCCATCTATATTGAAATATGTTTATGATTCTCATATGCTTATGAATATAACCTACCTTGAATATACATCTTATAGCCATGGACATATCATTTTTTGTCCAATTGTATCTTCAAACTACTTGAAAAAAATTTATGGTTATTTTCTTCACTTTCTCCCCCCCCATCTTATTTCACTATAGTCGGCCTTCCATTTCCCTGTTGGACATATTCACTGATCTATTCTGAAGACACCTAAAAGTCAGCTGTATTGGACTGAATAAATGAAGTAACTTTCCTGCAAAATCCATTCAATACATTCATTCTTATCTCATGTTCTCTAACTCCAATCAAGGCATCACTAGTTACCAGAGTTAATACCCCAGTCTCAACCTGAAGTCCTTCTTTTTTCTTATCCTTAAATCTGTTTGGTTGGTACATCTGATTGATTCTGCCTGTTAATTATGTCTGTCTAAATCCTCACTTTCACTACTCTCATGTATTGTTCTTGCCTGGACTATTGAATAACTTCCTAACTGACCTCACAATCTAATAGAGATTAATTTGTTATTGAAAAGAATGAACAGTATTCCCTTCAAATTCTTTCTTCCCAATATTTTTCTAAGAGATTCTTTAGATGCAGAAGAAAGTTTATGAAATGAAATTATCCTGAGACCTCCAGACCACCCTTTTACCTTCATTCTTATTTATAAGGTAAACTATTTAAGATCAATATAGGGTCTTATGTAGTGTTTCTTAAAATAGCAGAAGATATTTACAAGTTTTTCTGGGCGTGATAACTTTATGCTTTCAATTATCTGCTTCTCAACTTTAGAAATGGAGTCAGTTAAAGAAAGCTTAAATATTTGCCAAGGTCAGTTCTGGACTAAGCAGTTCCAGAACTGACAAGTAGTTGAAGACTAGGCAGATGGTTAAACTTCTGGTTTCTAATTTTGAATTCATTCTTCATGTTCATGTTTGCTTATAAAATCATTTTGTTCTTAATATTTGTAAATGGGCACCCTGAGTTCCTCTTTGATGATTTATTATAAAACATTTAGAAAATCTGGAACTTTGTATTGTGAATGTTTATGCCCTATTTTATACATGGTTGGCACAAGGGGTTGAGTTTTACAGTATTTCAGTTTTCATCCATCTTTTAGTAAGAGTGAATATCACTAATGGCCAAAATACTAAATGCATCAAGTGTAGCACTAAAGTAAACACACACACACACACACACACACACTACCATGACATATGGTTCAAATAGCCTTTTATGATCTCATCCACCTGCAGATTATTTCTGTTTCATCTTCTCATCCTTACCCTGGGGATTTCCATATCATGTAAGTGTATCAGTTCCAGAAGTATCCACAGCTCTATTTTACCTTTAGGCTTTTGTTTATGCGGTTTTTTCAGCCTTGAACTTTCTGCCTTTTCTTCATGTGATTAAGCTTCTATCAAGTCTCTGCCTATTACAATTTATCTTCGGCAGCAGAAGGTAAATGTTTTTCCTTTGTTCCCATAGTTCCTATATATTGGCTATCACTATGCTGGTTGCACCCGATTTTAATTTCTTATTTGCTGGCAGTTCCATCTGATGACAACTGCCATTAGAACAGCACCTTTGTCTTTTTTCTTCATCTTACAATTTCCAGTACCTAGCACAATGCCTGACACTGAACAACACCTCTTGAATAACTGCAGCACAATTTTATGATGGGAAATATGAGAGGGAAGAGGTCAATGGTGAACTAACCAGTGGAATATAATTTACTTTATATGATAATATATTTATCTTTATCTAACAGATAGTATATTTTATTTTATTTGATACTCATGTGAAAAATCTAGTGCACTGATACATTTCTATTCTTGTTGGTACTTTCTTTTTCTCCTCTGTCAAGGATCCAATAAGGTCAATTCATTTAAAATTCAATTTATGAGGTTCCTAATCTCCATATGTTCAGTTATGCAGTGAAATACGATTTGTTTGCTTTGCATAGACACCCTCACAGATTTATCTTTCTAAAAAATACCCAAACAACGGATTTTAGCATTTTAATATTAATGTAGAAAGTTAAATAATATAATTTTAAATATTAAGATATTTACTATGTATTCGGTGCCTCTAAATATAATGTTCTTGTACCTCATAAGTTTGTAGAAGAAAAAAGAAAAATAAATATAAATGCTTTCCAGCAAATACATATCTTTGTGTCTGAATACCTTATTCAGGATATGGCCTAGATTTTCTGATGTTTAAATTCATTATAAAACAAAAATAGTATAAGGGACTTGTTATGAATATTAACATGCAGGTTAAACTGCTAACTCTCTTAGAGCAGTAGTCAGATAATATCTTGTAGAGCACATCAAAAGGAATCCAATGATCTTTTAGTGAATTATGAAACGGGAATGAAAATTTGCCACTAAATTTGAAACTAATTAGAAGATTATTTAAATCTGCAAATACCCATTGAGCATCTTCCTTGTATGATTTCTTAAGCTTGAAAAACACTGGTTTGGGCAAAAGTCTAATCCATTCGTTGCCTTTACCTGTATAAGAAATATTGATTATTTACTACCTAAGCAATTGCACAGATTATTTCTCCTATTGCACAAATGTAACATTTAGAATAAAACATAAATAAATGTACAGACTTAAAACTTATATGTGTACCCATGCTTTTGCCCCAGTATCATTCTACCATATTGTTATTATACCAAACTTTAAACAATGCCATTTTAATGCTCAGCTGAACAGTCTTACTAACTTAGTCTTGAATATTTTCACTTGATGCAAACTCTATTAAACAGTTCTACACTTAAAATGTTACATCACCTGACAAACTGCATTCCATCTGGTTTTTAAAATAGGAGTAATGGAAAGATGCCAGTGCACACGGCTTCTATCCAAGCAATTCATTGATTTCTTTCATCTTCAGCTAATTTTGCTAACCTGATGTGGGCCCATGGCAATGGGTTGGCCTTTCATTTCCCTAAGTAATTTCTGTTGAACGTAAAGCTGTTTTCCCCATATAGCATCTGTAGCAAATTAATTAAGGCAAGAAGTGACATGCCATCTGTACCTTATGTGTGAAGGACATTAATCAGGACAGACCTCCCAGTTGGGCACATCTTTAGTGTGTAGCTACCTAGAACAAAAGCGGTGCCATGGATCAGTAGAGGCCATCAGCATCACCACAGGAAGATGTAAGTATGCCAGACATCCTGCATTAGGCTGTTCTGTAGGGATTTCTGTTCACCACTGGTGTCTGTTTTTACTATCCTAAATATCCATCCACAAAAAAAGTTTATGTTTGAATTTGTACCTGATAAGTTTCTTGAAGTTTCAGCTAACCAAAAAATAAATTTGAAAAATCATGAGAATGGAAATATAAGAAAGGAATTTCACACTGCAAAAAAGAAAAAGTATAGCAACAAAGTGAACTTATAAAAAGCTGATAATGAAGACTTTGTTTCCAGGAAGCTAGGTAGGTATTCTGAAAAAAACTCCTGGCATGGGCTGATGACATTTCTAACGTAATATTTAGTGCTATGCATGTCCTTCTTGGTACTGCTTTGGCTGCATTACATAAATTTCCTATGTTGTACTTTTATTTTTTAATTCAGTTCAGTTTTTTTATTTCCCTTGAAGTATTTCTCTCTGACCTGTGGATTATTTCAAAATATATATATTTTTTTATTTCCAAGGGTTTAGGTATTTTCTGTTTTCTTTCTGTGATTGGTTTGTATTTTGATTCCCCTGTGGTCATATGATGCTCTATAATTTTAGTTCTTTTAAATGTTTTTTCTTTTAAATTTAATTAACAATTTCTGTCGGATCTTTTTGTTTGAGCATAGAATGGTTTAGTTGCTCAGGCATTTAGAAAAAAATATGCATTCTGTTGCTCTGTGTTGAAGGTTTGATAAATATCTATCAGATCTGTTGCTTAATGACACAATTGAAGTTTTTTATAGCCTTTCTAATTTTTTTGTCTTATTTACTCAAATGTTGAGAAAGGGGTATTGACCTTTCCAATTGTAGTTGTAGATTTGTCTATTTTACTTTTTAGTTGTATCAGTTTTGGCTTCATATGTGTTGTTTCTTCTACTGTATCTCCTATTTATGTTTTATTTTTATTTATTCATTTTTTTGAGATAGAGTCTTGCTCCATCACCCAGGCTGAAGTGCAACGGCATAATCTCAGCTCACTGCAACCTCCACCTCCCTGGTTCAAGTGATTCTCCTGCCTCAGCCTCCCCAGTAGCTTGGATTACAGGTGCCCACCACCACAACTAGCTAATTTTTGTAGTTTTAGTAGAGACAGGGTTTCACCATGTTGGCCAGGCTAATCTCAAACTCCAGACCTTAGGTGATCCTCCTGCCTCAGCCTCCCTAAGTGCTGGCATCACAGGTATGTGCCACCACGCCCCTATTATATCTTCTGTTTCTTTGCTGAGACTTTGTATGTTTTCACTTGTTTCAATTATGTATATAATTACTCTTTAATATGGTTTGGCTGTGTCCCCACCTAACTCTTATCTCTAATTGTAGCTCTCATAATACTGCTTTAAAATCTTTGTGAGATGATTCTAACATCTGAGCACTAAGTTCTTAGAACTGAATGCTTGTAAGAATGCTCTGGTCATTTCTTGAATGCTTTGTCACTTAGAAATTTCTTCTGTCAGATACCCTAAATCATCTCTCTCAAGCTCAAAGTTCCATAGATCTCGAAGTCAGAGGCAAAATGTCGTAAGTCTCTTTGCTAAAGAACAGCAAGAGTGACCTTTGCTCCAGTTCCCAATAAGTTCCTCATCTCCATCTGAGACAACTTCAGCTTGGGCTTCATTGTTCATAACACTATGATCACTTTGTCCGAAACAATTCAGCGAATATGTAGGAAGCTCCAAACTTTCCTACATATCTTCCTGTCTTCTGAGCCCTTCAAACTGTTTCAACCCCTGCCTGTTACCTAGTTCCAAAGTCACTTCTACATTTTTGCATGTCTTTATAGTGGCCCCTTATTCTCTGTTGTGCCAATTTAGTGTGTTAGTCTGTTTTCACACTGCTATGAAGAAATACCCAAGACTAGGTAATTTATGAAGGAAAGATATTTAATTGATTCATAGTTCCACATTGCTGGGGAAGCCTCAGGAAACTTACAATCAAGGCAGAAGACAAAAAAGCAGCAGGCACCTTCTTCATAGGGCAGCAGGACAGAATGAGTGCATGCAGGGGAAATGCCAGATGCTTACTAAACCATTATATCTCATAAGACTCACTCATTATCACAAAGACAGAATCAGGGGAAACCACCCCTGTGATCCAATTACCTCCACCAGGTCCCACCCTTGACACCTGGGTATTATGGGGATTATAATGCATGATAAAATTTTGGCATTGAGTGACTGTTAATAATGTCTATTTTCCCTATTATCTCAGTGATCTGACAAACTGTATCACTGCCTTTTACTGCCAGGAAGGAGTAGAAGTCCAGGCTTGCCACATGGGCTCTCTTGATACTGCTAAGCTGTGACTTCCTATTCAGCCTGTTATGTCACCATCCCAGAAGGACAGGCCAGGGTGCCTTATTTCTGCCTGGTGAGGGTATAAGGTTTTGTTCCCGACTAGGTATTCACTGGTGCATTGGGAATAGGGGCTATTTCTTTCTTCAAACACTGTGGTGAGTAGGTAGGTAGAGTGATTGTTGTATGAAAATGTTCTGACTTGCTAGAATTTCCCTTTCTGGCCCTTTGGCTAAACAGATCAATTTTTCTTGAAGCTCTCTGTTTTTGTTCTGAATCCCTTTGCCTTGCTGGGTGAGTTACCAGTCCAGCTTACCCACACCAATTATGAGCTGTACATGGCAAAATAAAATCCCCCCGTGATCTCACTTCTGGGTCATTACTTGGTTTTTGTTTTTGTTTGGTTATTTGTTTTAACCTTTTAGAGTATTCTGTTCATTTGACATGTAGTAGCCAGGATTTTTAGTTGGACTTAGTAGTAGAAATAGGGAAATATATTTCGACTCCATTTTTATAAGGCACAATCCCAGTGAATTTTTTTATTTTAATTTCATGATGTAATAAAATTTGGCTTTGAAATGGACAGTGCAACCACTTTTAATGTTTGTTAATGACAATCATTAACAAGAAAGACAATGAAGCAGATTTGTCTTTCCTGATAACATATCAAAAACATCTCCTGGAAAGTTTGAGCAGTTTAATATAGCATACTATTAAAATGGCACTGCCTTCAATTCATTATCAAATGCAATGTATGTGTTAATGTCATGTAAAATGAATTATAAAGTATAATGTAATGATATAAAATAATTGTCACTCAGATAATATTGTGAAACAAATGGAAAGAGACCTGAGATCAATTCCATTTCTGGATTGAATAAAAACCTCTAAAAGAAAAAGAACGAGTAGTTTAAAATGATAATCTATATCCAGACATCGTATGTTCATAACCCAGATACCAATGATTTTGGATTGCTAGAAAGAAGTGGCTACATCCATGTATCTTAAGGGAAAACAAACCTTGAACATTTTTAACCTTTCAAGTCCATAAGCAGGATACGACAATATATCATTTTTAAAAAAAAAAAAACATTTGGATTATCAGTCATATTCTTATTGAGGCATTTTTAAGTCCCTCAGGATATAGAATTAAGGCAAAAGCTATCTTTTCAGGAAAATGTCAAAGTTCTTGTAGTAAGTGCATTTTTTACTTACTTACTTCTTAGAATATTTTTAACATGATAAAAGAGCAATTATAGTTTACTTAAAAGTGCATTTCACATAATTTTGTTTAAGAATATTTGAGTCCAAGACATATTATTACTTTTGTTCTAGTATTAATTATTCTGAATCACGTATTGAATATATAACACTGATGTGCTTTTAAACTTATTTCTTCACAGAAATAAAAGTAATAACCAATAAATAAGAGCATAGTTATAAATTAACTTTATATCAGCTTAAGCCATTGGGTATTTTTTTCTCAGATAAATGCTAGAGAATTTTTTAAAATAAATGAACAAGCAGCTTGTAAACTGAAATATATAAAGAAAATAGTTTTTAAGACAAATAGGGTTGATAAACTGGAATAATTCAATTATAATTGTGCCACACTCATCATTTATATTAACAATAATAAATGCTGAAATAGCAAGGAGGAAAAAATGTCATCCTTATTTTAACAGTACATTGAAGGTAGACAGAACTTACAGAAAGTTTGAATTTTGGTTTCTGAATACTGATGCAGTACTGATTTGTTTTTAGGAGTAGTAAGGACAAAAGAAAATAGAAATATTTTTTTTCTTTGAAGCATCTAGCTACAAAGTCTTTTATAAGATATAAACATTTGTGAAAAAAATGGGATAAGAAAGGACAGTTTTTCAGACACTATGGAAAGTCATTTTGTTTTATATAATTTTATGTTATAATTAATATAAATATAAGGACTTTTTAAAAATAAAGTTATTTGTTATATTTTTTTCAATCTCAATTTTTCTTCATTATCATAAAGCTCTGACTTTTTAGTGTTTTTCCTTCAAAATTCATAATTCTGTTGAAACAAATTTGAGTTAGCAAGAGAAAGGATAGATATTTCATTTGAATTTTAGGTATATCATGTAATTAATCATTCTAACATTTTTATTTATTCAAAAATATTGATGTCTCTAAAAGTTAACATATCGTGAAATTGAAGACATTTAGAGATTCAGTCACACTTCAGAAAATTCTTCTGAAATATGGGTTTATAGGAATCACTGATTGAAATAAGCATGTGTATGTATAGATTTGTTTCTATTATCAAAAAGTCATTTGATGCTTCAAGATACAAGGCGTAGATTTGTAGTAACTTGCATCTGACAATCTTATGTGTATATAAAATAAGAATACAAATCCTAGACATTGCCGTTACTACTAAAATCTGTGGATATTCTCACTTGTTTCTGTCACATGATTTTTGGCAGAGAGAATGTTTAAGTGCAGGCACCCTACCCAGATTCTATTCTTCTTATTTTACCTTTAATAAGTTTAGTTAATTAATGTTTTAGAGATGGGGGTCTTCCTATGTTGCCCAGGTTGGGCTTGAACATCTGCTTTCAAGTGGTCCTTCTTCCTTATCCTCCCTAGCAGCTGGCACTACAGGCATTTCCTTTTCCTTCTACCCAGTCTCCATGAATCATCATATTACTAGCTATGGCTCCAGCTATCATTAATGTCCTGATGACTCACAGTTCCTTAGCACCTTCATAGATTTCTCATAGGCTCAGAGCTGCCCTTTCAGCTAGCTACAAGAGACTTCCTCTTGGATTCCCTAGGTACATCAAACTTTTGTCCAAATACAATAATCACATTAAAAACGCCTATTCACCTCTCCTCATTAATGTAATATTATTCTGCTCATATAACTGTCTTTCTGTTCCTACTGTCTTAGCAGTCACCAGGTATACAGTCGGCTCTTGAACAACACAGTTTTGAATTGTGTGGGTCTGGCTATACATGGATTTTCTTCTGCTTTTGCCACCCCAAGATGGCAAGAGCCACTCCTCCTATTTGTCCTCCTCATCAGCCTACATAATGTGAAGATGACAAGGATGAAGACCTTCATGAAGAGTCACTTTTAGTTAATGAAGAGTAAATAAATTTCTCTTCTGTCTGATATTCTGAATAACTTTTTTCTCTAGCTTACTTTATTGTAAAAATACAGCATATAGCACATATAACATACAAACCACACCACTGGCTTAAGTCCTGGCTCCACCACTTACCAGTCACGTGACCTTAGGCAATGTACTAAACCTCTCTGTGATCCATTTTTGTCATATAATATGATGTAATAGGGATACATGTATTACCTACATCATAGCATTTTATGAATATTAATAACATTATATCATTTTATTTAGAACAGTGTCATATGTATGTTAACTATCAGCTATTAACACTATTCTTTCTTGCCCTGGTAAGTACAATAGCCTCATATTCCTGTCTGTTGATATCCTTATCTTCTGATACTCTGCCATTTAAAATTAATCTTTATCAGATGATCGCGTCACTTTTCTATTTAAAGTACTTCTAGGGCATTCATCTAGAATAAAGTTACCTGAGAAGTCTACAATCATGTGGATGAGCTAGCTCATGAATGTTTATTAGAAGACTGCAGTTAGTCCTTGGATATTCTGAGAAACTGACTTTGATGTGAAGATTAGTGTGTAATGGGTTCATTAGGAATTGCTCTTGGGATCAGCACCAGTAAGGGAAGGAACAGACATTGAACAGAAAGAAGTTGAGCCATGACAGTCAAAAGGAGGCCTCAGCTGAGCTTACTCTGAGGCTGAAAAAAGCTTTGGTTTCTCATGCCAATTGAGGAGAGGAGGAGAATTTATATTCTCATGTCAGTGAATTGAAGGATGCTGGACATGACCTTTGTTGTTGTCACTAAATATTATAGACATTGGTTCTTCACATGAAACATTATGTTTTTGTCCCCTGATGCAAAGATAAATTGCTTCTAGACAAACAGCTCTTCCTGGTATATTTCAAAAGAGAGGGAATTATTTCATCATCTCCTCCCACCTCACTTTTAAGGAGGACGAACAAGAAGATATTCATCTATGGGCAAGTTCCTGGTGCATAATGTGATTCTCATTTTGGGTGTCCTACATGTATTGTTTACATACAAGATACCTGCAAAAAATGTTCATTAAATATTTTACTTTATAATTGAGATAAATTGATGGTTAAAATTCATCTTTGTCAGAAATATTATGAAACATGCATATATTCTCATAACAGTGCAATATATAAAGGATGTAGGAAAAATCATGTGTTTTTCCTTTATTTTTGTAACATATATAAATGATAATTTATGAAAAGAAACATTTAAGCTTTCCAACTGAAACTTTCTAAAGTTTATTTGTCATAGATTTAAAAAGTAATACTGCATTACTACTGGCCAAAAAAGCCCCCTCTCTTTCAGGAGAAGAATCACCCAGTGTTTTTTTTTACCCCAGGAAAAACAAAGGAAACATATCAATTTCAAATGTCATTGTTAAATGGTATCCTGCCCTGCAAATATTGGTTCCTTTTTTACTCAGTATATCCACTTAGATATATAGAAGTAACTACAAAACTTGCATGTTTTCAGTAGCAATTCTTCTCACTTAAAAACAAAAAAGAATTAAAGACCTCCTGCCCAAGTCTCACTGAATATGTATTTTGAGATTAATTTTATTATCTTCTTTACTTAAATGATACATTCTAACCGGTTTTATCAAAAGTATTTTTAAGTGAGCCATTTTAGTAGCCATTTGTGCAAATTACAAAATTACTTTCATTATACTATTGCCAAAAATATTATAACACATAGTCTTACTAATATAGTTATTGGGTAAATTATTTTGTCAGAAATATTCACCACTCTTTCACTTTCAAGTGAAGGAATATAGGTTTTGTCTACCTTGTAGTTGGGCTTGAACACAAACTCGCTTTAAGGTCATGTTTGGAGGTACATTGTTTCTGCCGTTTGAAGCTGGGCTCAGCCATATAATTTATTTTGGCTGATGATATTTTAGCAAACATTATGTACTATATTCTTGAAATATGCTTTGAGATTTACATTTGAATTTTTTTTGTTGTTGTTTACCAACACAATGAGGATACACGTGGGCTAGCCTGCTGTGCCAAGAAATAGATGAAAGACAACTGGAACAGAACCGTACTCAGGAGAACTCTGTCTAGATCAGTCTCCCTGAAGCCATTCTGTAGATTTGTGAGCTAAATAAATGTTTGCTATTAAATTCCACTATGATCTCCTGGTTGTTATTATGTTATTATCATGCAGCATTTTTGTGACAATATCTAACTCAAAGATAGAGACTATTTTTTAGAGCAACTTTAATTTTGTATATCTCTACCAGCATGTTTCAAAAATTTACTATTATTTTAGTCTCACTATAATTTACAATACCAACCTTTTGTATTATGATTAATTTCTTGTCAGTTTTTAAATTTTGACTCAAGTACCATTGATGGTCACCTAGATGTCACTGTTTTAAATAAAATCAAATAACAAATGCATATTTACTAAATACAATGGTTTTAAATAAAAGTAGAAATGCTGCTGTCTGATCCGTAAAATATTTACTTTTTATTATAAATGTTCTATGCTTTAAGAACACATATTTTTTTCTGTTCCCTTCTACTGTTCACTGTAATGTGTGTGTAATTTACCCAATGTAGTTTTATTTTAAAGATTAAAAATTTGAATCAATATATAGTAAGAATAATAATTGAATATTCTGCATATTGAAATCAAAAGAATAATTCACAAGCTCTAAACATTTGATATCAAGCAAGCAATACTATCAAACACTGAATAGGATATGTCAAGTAGGATACAAAGTCTAAATTTTAAAATTAGAAGGCTTAAAATCTAGAAATCAAAATGTTAAATCTAAAGCTGTATCAAATCTCTTTTATTATTTAATGACTCTTT
The DNA here is from genome assembly GCF_001604975.1 of Cebus imitator. Lineage (NCBI taxonomy): Eukaryota > Metazoa > Chordata > Mammalia > Primates > Cebidae > Cebus > Cebus imitator. The sequence goes on from NW_016107322.1 coordinate 3,317,844, forward strand.
GAAGTATCTGAAAAAATGTTTAATTATCGTGTTTTCTAGCTATATACAATAATACAATAAGATAAATATGCATGCCAAAAAATTGCCTGAATATTGGAATGTGTTGATCATCCTGGACCTTATTTTTCTTTGGAAAATTAGCCACCCATGAAACACTCTTAAGAAAACATTGCAAGAAGATACATTTCTGCTATTTTTCAATATCAAGGGGAAAATGAGATATCTGTGCAAAAATGGCACTGAAATATTAGATTCCTGTTTACTTCAAAATGAGAATCCAGGGGCTTCAACTTACCATGTTGAAATTACAACAAATAATGACAAGATGCAATGTTCTAATCAAATCAAATATTCTTCTTTACATACATTTTAGATCTTTCTGTATAAGATAAATAGTGTTCCTATTTGAAATTTTTCTCATCAATTAAGGTTGGTTTTTGTCTCATGTCTTCTAGGTTGGATATGAGGCAGTCTATTTTATCAACACAACTGAGGAAATACTAGGAGTAAAAAGAGGAAGAGGAAGCAGAATGTATACATTGTATTAGTTTATGACATCATGCATACTAATGTGTGTGTTCCTTCTTTTTTCACCAGTTAACAATAACTAATCATCTAGGTGAGGAGATGGAAGACACTGACGATTTTGTGTTGGTCATTAATTAGTCGATATTCTCAATAAAATTTTAAGGTTTGATAATAAATTAGACCAAGATTGAAATAAGAGTGAGTAATACAAAGTAACATTTTTTTAACCAATGAATTTTTATATACAGTAAATTAAAAGTTGGAAATTAAAAGTTAGGTATTATACTAAGAAACTCAAGTTTATGTGTTTGGTTTTTGCTAGATACATTACAAACTTATTAATAATTCATTGTTTCTAAATTAACCCTCAAACTTTGAATAATTTTATTTACCTTAATTTCCTTAATAATTAAGTCTATTGTTCAATGAGAGAAATCTAGAACTGTGTTTCAGAACTTTTTGCTAAAGTAGATAACAAAAGACTGCAGTATTTAGGAATATAATGTGGGATTATGTTTTTCCAACTACTTCTGATTCCTGATTCCACCCTTAGCTGTCTCCTCCACTATGAGAGAAAGTAGTGGAGAGGAATAAGGTACATTAAACAAGCTCATTCAAGGCATGCTGCCTTAATATATGTAAAAATATCACTGCCCCAAATAGTAATCAAATTTCCCTTTAATAATGATACATAAATATGATGTAAGATTTGAAGCGTCCCTTAAGTTTCTAGAAAATAGGTATTTCAGTATTCCATGCTCTGCTGTGTATCCTCATCTTGATATTGCTGATCACTTATAGTGAAAAGACTGCTAATCCTGACTTCATCAGAGCTTGGAGTTGTTTCCTTTATAGATTTTTATCCAACCGCATGCAAAAAGAATTAGAAAGCCTGCCTTAGACAAAATAATAAAACTTCTTTGTTTGAACTCTTGCTTTATCGTAACTCTTAGCATTCCAGTTTATTTTCCCCTCTAGACTCCATGCAGCTTGTTGTCAGGGATTAAATCTAGCTTATAATCAACTTCCCAGTGCTAGAGGGACAAGATGACTAACTAGATGCAGCCAGAAAATGCTGCTCCCACCAAGAGAGACCAAAATGTAAACAAACATAATTTGGATGAAACTTCAGAGAGAAAACACTAGGAGTAGATGGAGTCATGACACAAACACTGAGTCTGAAGAGGGAGGAAGATGGGTATCCAAAAGCTAAGGCTAGTTCCTAGCCCTGAATTGTTCTTGGGGAACAGAGCCTGTCCAGAAATGGTGTGGTATATTTTCCTGCTCCAGCCTCTGTTCAAGGAAACCCCACGCCCCAAAAAATCTTCTTTTGGAGCAAAAGAAATTCCCAAGCATAGTGCCAGTGATCTGAGGGGCTCTCTCAATGCCCAGGAGCAGACGTAATGAGACTGTAACTTCTCTCCCTACCTCACTGCAGAGTACAGCTGCGAACAGAAGGAGCCACGTGGTTAACAGCTAACCCACTGGCAGTTACTCTAGAAAGCCATCTGCTGGATAGCAGCGAAACTACAACACAAAAATATTTTGCTAATATACTCTCCTGTGAAACTAAGGGTAAGAATTCAGCCATAAATAAAGACCACGTACAAGGCTTTAGCCCTCTGGAAACATCCATAAACAAAGCCAACTGCCTATAATTAAATTACACCACAATTAAAGGAATAAGAACCCTCCAAGATGAGAAAGAATTAGCACAAGAACTTAGGCAGATTAAAAGGCCAGAGTGTCCCCTTAATCCAAGTTAACCAACATAGTATCAATGATCTTTAACCAGTCTAAAACAGCAGAGAGAATACAGAATCTTGACGGCAAAAAATTACATGGAGATTCAGGAGACAGTTGAAATCCAATCCAACGAATTCAAGAAATTCAGTAAAATGATCCAAGAGCTGAAATAGCCATTTTAAGAAAGAAGCAAACTGAACTTATAGAGCTGAAAAATTCACTACAATCATTTTATAATTCAATCAGAAGTATTAACAGCAGAGTAGACAAGCTGAGGAAAGAACCTCAGAGCTTGAAGACTAGTTCCTTGAGTCAACTCAGTCTGACGAAATAAAGAAAAAAGAATTTTTAAAAATGAAGAAAACCTCTGAAAAACATTAAATTATATATACAGAAAAATCTATGAATCATTAACATTATTGACAGAAAAGGAAAGAGAATGAGCAACTTTGAAAAAATGTTTGAGGATATACCCCATAAAAATTTTTCTAATCTCTCTGGAGAGAACGAAGTGCAAATTCACAGAAATCTTTAAAAACAAAGCCAGAGGCATCACATTCCCTGAATTCAAATATGTTATTATGCTACAGTAACCAAAACATCATGGTACTATTACAAAAATAAACCAGTAGAACAAAATAGAAAACATAGCTATAAAGCTACACACCTACAGCCATATAATCCTCAACATGGTTGGGAAATAAAAACAATGGGAAATAGACTCTGTGTTTAATAAATGGTGCTGAAATAACTGGCTAGCCATATTCAGAAGAACAAATCTGTACCTCTACATTTCACCATATACAAAAATCAGCTCAAGATGAGTTAAAGTTTTAAACATGTCTTCAAACTGTAAAAATCCTAGAAGAAATCCTAGAAAATACCCTTCTCAACATCAGCCTTGGCTAATAATTTTTGCCTAAGTCCCCAAAATCAATTGCAAGGAAAACAAAAGTTGACAAGCAGGACCTATTAAACTAAAGAACTTGTTTACACCAAAAGAAACTACAAACAAACGGACAACCTGCAGAACGGGAGAACATATTTGCCAACTGTGCATTTAACAAAAGTCTAATATTTAGAATCTATAAGGAACTTTAAAAAAACAACAAGCAAAAAGTAACCCCATTGAAATTGGGCAAAGGACTTTTGAACAGAAATTTCTTCAAATAAGACTTACACATGGCCAGCAAACATGTTAAAAAGTGGCCATCATCACTAATTATCAGAGAAATGCGAATCAAAACAACAGTGTGATGCCATCTAGCACCAGTCAGAATGGTTATTATTAAAAAGTCAAAAAAATTACTGATGCAGGCAAGGCTGCAGAGAAAAGGGAATACTTACACACTGTTGGTGGGAATGTAAATTAGTTCACACTGGGAAGCCGTTTGGAGATTTCTCAAAGAATTTAAAGCAGAGCTACCATTTAACCCAGCAATCCCATTACTCAGTATATACCCAGAGGAAAACTATTCATTATACCAAAAAGACACATGCATTCACAATAATAAAGACACAGAATCAACCTAGGTGCCCATCAGTGATATTGGAGGAAGAAAATATGGTACATGTTCACAATAGAATACTATAATGTGTAGCCATAAAAAAGAATAAAATCATGTCTTTTGTAGCAACATGGATGGAGCTAGAGGCAATAATCCTAAGTGAATTCACGCAGAAACAGAAAACCATACACTTTATGTTCTGACTTATAAGTGGGAGCTAAATTTTGAGCACACATGGACATAGAGATTGGAACCACAGAAACTGAAGACTACTTAGAGAGGGAAGGGAGAGGGACATGGGTTGAAAACTACTGATGAGTGCTGTGCTCACTAGCTGGGTGATGTGATTTGTACTCCAAACCTCAGCATCTCATAATATGCTGTTGTAAGAAAGCCGTCAGTTGGGTAGATCGCAAAATTTTTCTCCCATTCTGTAGATTTCCTGTTCACTCTGATGATAGTTTCTCTTGCTGTGCAGAAGCTCTGTAGCTTAATTAGATCCCATTTGTCAATTTTGGCTTTTGTTGCAATTCCTTTTGGCATTTTCATCAGGAAGTCTTTGCCCATGCCTATGTCCTGAATGGTATNTTTTTTTTTTTTTATGTTTTTGGGTTTTACATTTAAGTCTTTAATTCATCTTAAGTTAGTTTTTGTAGAAGGTGTAAGCAAGGGGTCCAGTTTCTGTTTTATGTATATGACTAGCCAGTTTTCCCAGCACCATTTGTTGGATAGGAAATCCTTTCCCCATTTCTTGTTTTGTCGTTTGTTGAAGATCAGATGGTTGTACATGTGTGGTGTTATTTCTGAGGTCTCTCTTCTGTTCCATTGATTTCTATGTCTGTTTTAGTACCAGTACTATGCTGTTTTGGAAACTGTGGCCTTGTAGTATAGTTTGAAGTTGGGTAGTTTGATGCCTCCAGCTTTGCTGTAATATCCAGAATCTATAAGGAACTTAAACAAATTTGCAAGAAAAAAACAAACAACCCCATCAAAAAGTGGGCAAAGTATATGAACAGACTTCTCAAAATAAGGCATTTATGTGGCCAATAGACATATGAAAAAAAGTTCAACATCACTAATCGTTAGAAAAATAAACATCAAAACCACAGTGAGGTACAATCTCGTGCCAGTCAGAATGGTGATTGTTAAAAAGTCAAGAAACAACAGATGCTGGTGAGGCTGTGGAGAAATAGGAATGCTTTATACTGTTGGTGGGAATTTAAATTAGTTCAACCATGTGGAAGACAGTGTGTCAATTCCCCAAGGATCTAGAACCAGAAATAGCATTTGATCCAGCATTACCATTACTGAATATATACCCAAAGGAATATAAATCATTCTACTATAAAGACACATGCACACATATATTTATTGCAGCACTATTCACAATAAGAAAGACATGGAACCAACCCAAATGCCCATCAATGATAGACTGGATAAAGAAAATGTAATACATATACATCATAGAATACTATGCAGCCATAAAAAGAAATGATATTAAGTCCTTTGCAGGGACATAGATGAAGCTGGAAGCCATTACCCTCAGCAAATTAACAAGAAACAGACAACCAAACACTGCATGTTCTCACTCATAAGTGGGAGTTGAACAATGAGAACACATGGGTGGGGGGGGGAACAACATACACCAAGGCCTGTTGGGGGGTGGGGGGTGAGGGGGGAACTTAGAAGATGGGTCAATAGGTATAGCAAACCACAATGGCACACATAAACCTACCTAACAAACCTCCACATTCTGAATATGTATCCTGCAACTTAAAGTAAAATAAAAAATAAAATATAATAAAAAATAAAAAAAGAAACCAGCACATGTGCCACCTGTATCTGAAATAAAAGTATAATTTTTTTAAAAAAAGAAGGTTTTCAGTGCAGACACATTATCCAAATATAGTATATGCTATATAAACATTTGGTTTATAAATGGAACTCCTGTTCAGTGAGGGAACTTGTTGACAATTAGGAATTAGAAATCACCATTGAATCTAAGTAGCTTGCACAAATTCGTTTTTTTCCTCCTTAAGAGTATTTCAATTAGCTTCTATTTCCTCTTGCTTTTTCTTAGTGTATTATTTTGTAACTTCTACTGGTTTCAAAAGAAAAACCAACAGAAATCTCAATATCTTAAAAGTAACAACTAAAATGCTTTTGAGAGGAACATTTTTTGATGTTTAATTATTGGATCAAATAATAACTAAAACATCCAAACAGCAAACATATGAAGAGGCTGTGTCTTCAAGAAGATGCTTGTCTTTATGTATGAAACTTCAATGTCATGTGATTGGAAGGAATCTTTTACATGGCGTCAAGTTTGGAGGTAGGGAAAGCTACAAGTGTATTGTATTACTTGTAATAATCTCACAGTCGTATTACTTTGGATTGACCAGAGAAGCAGTGCCAATAGAAAACGTACATACAGATAAGAGATTTATTTTAAGGAAATGGCTCATTTGATTATGAAGCGTGGAAAATCTAAAATATGCAGGGTGGCCAGCAGACTAGAGACCCAGAAAAGAGCCAATGCTGCAGTTCAAGGCAAAAGGCAGTTCTGCTGCAGAATTCCCTCTTGCTCGGGAAAAGTCAGTCTTACGTTCTATTCATTATAGATTGGGTGAGGCCTTACCACATCATGAAGGGTAATCTACTTTACTCAAAGCCCACAAGTTTAAATGTTTGTCACATCCAAAAATCTTCACAGAAACACCAAGACAAATATTCGTTTACATGTCGGGGAACCATGGCCTGGACAAGTTGATACATCAAATTAGCCATCACACTGGTAAAGTATGTTAACATAAGCATTCATATTTTATTTTGAGAGTAATTGGCTGGCTTTTGCAAGCAAGCAGGTATTAAGATTTGCTTTTTAGAAACGTCTTGTTGGCAGTAACAATGAAGGGAAGAGGCTAGAAAGAAGTCAGATGCCAATTAAAAGCATTGCTTTAATTCAAGGAGAAAGCAACAAGAAACTGAATTAGGGTTGATGGAGGAGCAAAGGAGAGAGATACTCACCTGACTACATAGAAAAACTGGGTGAATTTTTATATTAGGGAGATGAGAAATTGGGAAGAATTTGATGTTCTGTATTGAGTAACTGAAGAGAAAGTTGTTCTCATAAAGATAACTAAGAGAAAAAGGTTTTGTGCCACATTATGAGCTCAGTGTGATTTATATTTATATCACAGTAATTCATTTTTCATATGGTCTAATTCAAGAGAAAGATGTAAAGAGAAAATTTGACCAGGGCAAGCCAGGTGGTTGGGTATAATGCCTAGAAATAAAAACTAATCACTAAAAATTAGCCATTTATAATGTGTAGACAACTTATATTCCTCTCTACAGACTAAAATAAACTAATTAGAGCAATTTTTCATCCATTCTTCATGAACTGAAAGGATCTTTGTTCTGATCTTTCAAAAGATTATACAGTCTAGCCTTTAAAGCTGTCTAAAATACAGTTGAGAGTTATTTTTAGTCAACACATTAGACACATTGCTGTAGTCTGCATTTCTCATCAAAGAATATGAATAGGCAGTAAATTCAAAGTACAAACACTGCCATGAAAGAGAAGACTAACAAGGAAGAATTGTCACTTACTTTAAAATCTACATGGTTTGTTTTAAATGGAGTTAAATGTATTTGAATTGGGCAATAAAATCCATATCTTTAATGCTACCTTTTCCAAAAATACTTTTCTGTTTGGCCATACATTTCTTCTTATTCCAATGTGTATACTTAACACAAATAAATAAATGCAAGACACAGTAAGCATTTGAAATGAACTCATTCTGAAATTTCTATTTTGTAAGGCACCTAAAATTATTGTTAACAGTACCTGCTAGTGAAATGTAAGATGATATTATATCAAGATTATATAATTCTTTAAAATTCAATTTTTGAACATTTTGGAAACTTTAATTTTTACCAGCACGATTGCAAGCAACAATGACTTGGGGAACTGAGAGGAAGTTTGGGTTGGTTATCTGACTTGCTTAGATTAAAAGAAATAATTATTTTCATTAATTAGTGATAGTACCATTTATCAATGTATCACATGTGGTCACGTAAAATGCAATGGTCAAGGAGGACAATACTTTGAGAGACTAAGTGTCTACTGCCATTAAAACCCATGTAAAGTATATTAACCTCAGTTTTCGCACTATACAGCTGTTCTCTTGCTTTGCTTTCTCTACATAGAAATCTTAGCAAAAATCACCTTGTACCTGAGACAATAGAGCAAGGTTATTAATTTCTACTATCACCTTAGCTACATATCACAGATCCCTGCAGATGGCACTGACTGGTGACAAGCCTCCTTGCCTCTGACCCGGCCCTACTGGATTGCAGTTACCCTGGAGAGGCTAAATAAGGTGATCTGGACTTGTGGTGAGCCCCACTCCATGTGGGGCTGGAGGGAACCCAAGGATGAATTCTCAGATTGATTGTTCTGAGATACAATCATTCAGATGGCACTATTAAGACTCATCCCACCAAGAGCAAGCTGTTATGCTTGCTGTCAATCTTCAGTGGGCACAGTAACACTTCCAGCCATGTTTTCCCTCCTTACTTTGCTGCATTGTTTTCTTCCTAGGATTATGCTCCCCAATAAAGTTTTAACACATAAGCTTTGCGGCAGGATCATTTTTTAAGGGATCTTGAGAAAGACAAAGAGGCTAAGTAATTCAAGTCCCCTGGTCATGAGATATTTGCTCGTAATATTACAGGTAGCTTGGAGCTGCACTCCAATGTTGAAAACAGGGCAGTCCATAAATGCGCTCATATAATTTTGATGCTTCTTAGCCTTAGATGTAATGGAAACCAAACCCATCTTTTTAGAATGTCAGATTTTAACATCAGTTGAATTCACAGCTTCCTCAAATCTCATGTAAAATTTAGGCTATTGATTCAGGAAACAGAGAAAAATGGAATATGTGTGTCTAAAAATAATAAAAAGAGGTACAGATCATAGAAACCACCACCTGCAGTGAGAGTCTCTTGCCAGTTGAAGTAGCCTATTCTCTTAGTCTAAGAAGGCTGTCTCTCATTTTCTTCAAGAATACATAGTAATTTCACAAGTACAGATTGAGGGTATTTTTTTTTTTTTTTATAGAGGAGCCAGAATGTAAAAATTTTTGTGACCCATGTGAATACTTTTCAAAATCATCTCGCAGCTTGGCTCCCATAGGATTATTGTTTGCTCCACCACTGGAATAAAACGACCCTCCAAATAAGGAGTTTCGTGCAGGTGATGGAAACATGAACTGAATCATGGAAAGGGAAATGAAACAATTTATCCTTCAAACTGAAACACTTTCAAGAAGGTGGAAGACACCCCAAATAATTCAAATTATTTCATTTCTAAATACCTATTTGTTAATTCAAATTTTATGTTAGTTGACCTAGATTAAAGAACAATGTTCAAAATAATCCTAAGTATAAAATTCTATATAGAAACAATATATGTAGGCATACCCACACATAAGCATTCTCAGTAAAATAATATTAGACACTTATTTCTATCTAGTATGCAAGCATTAAAAATGCCGTGTTGATACCTGTTCATGGTTTCTATTTTATGCTTTATTTCTTAATATATATATGTATTTTTTCATAATATGCTACCGTTTTATTTCTAGAGGTTTTTTTTTTCAATGCTTTTACTTTAATGTTTTTATAGAATAACCAATGACTGATTCTGGAAAGTTGCATTATATGGTTGACAAATTATTTATATATCCTATTGTTTTTAACAAAGAAATACTCACTCTACAGGTACTGAGATATGGTGAATACGTGGCAAATTGTATTAAATGGAAGATATTTTTAATTCTTTCTTTTTGTGTTGAAATGGATAGTTGCTGTCTTTTGCCTTTATGCAGATAAACTTTCTTCAGTAAATATGAATGTATTGCCTAATTTAGATGCTGCAAACTTATAGGGCTTTTGCAATTTCATTTCAATCTGTTACAGAATATAAATTTGTCCTATTAAAAATAAGAGCTCTTTCAAAAAAGCCCTCTCACAAGAAAATATATTACAAAGCCATTTATAGGACTTCAGAATAAATCCTTTATACACTTTGAGCTCCCTTTGCATAATTTATCCAGATTCTCTCATGCTTTTATAAAGGGGAAATTTTTCAATGCCTTTTTGTTTGCAATCTTTGTTTTCAATAATTGGTATTTATTTACTAAAAGTTTCAAAAGCTCAATGTTTGAAGTGTTCTATTGAATTTTCTAATTTGTTTACAGACTTCCAAGTAATGTTTAAAAAATAATGATAAATATGAATGAATTTATCTACAAGTAAGTTCAATAATATATTATGTTATATTATTATATGTAGAGTATTCACTTTCTCAAACATAATCTAAGAGTATATATTGCCATGCTAAAGGCTTCTTTTTTGTATTAATTATCAACTTTGTCAAAAAATACTGTAATTCATTTAGTTTCATCATGTATGTAAGCATGTATATACATACACATGAATGAATGATGTTTGTAGAAAATCAATTTAAAATTTTTAATTATATTATTTGACTTATTTGATTCTTAATCCAGTATAGATTATCTCACCTTTACAAACACTAAATTTTGTTTTTGTACTATAAATCCAGGAACAATTCAATTTAATTTTTTGCACTGTGTTAGACAAACAGTATAATTTACAAAATATTAAAGGTTGTACTGTTGAATTAACAGACTTTCTAAATTTACTGTGATTCCATGAATTGGCTATTTTATTGTAATTAACACAACTGATTTCCTCTTTTATGCATCTGATGACACTGCATAAAAACATAATATCATTTAACTATTTGTAAATGCGTCTTTTGAGCTTAATGAAGCCACCACATTAACCAATATTTATTAATGTTTATATAGGCTTAAGAAAAACTTTGGGTAAAAATAATTGAAAATTAGGAAATTATATAAGTAAAACTGATTCTTCTAATACAATATGTAAAAGTATTTTTAGCAAATAAATGTTTCAAATAATCTCTTTGGGTGTAAATTTTATTTCCTTCCTTTTCTATTTTCTTCTTCTTCTTCTTTTGCTGTTGTTTCTTGGCCTATTCAGGTTTTTAATAGAATCTTTAACTAAATTTGTTAGATAATCAAGTGTGTTGACCAAGGAGACCCTAGATAAACCTTAAAAAATGAGTTCTTGGTCACGATGAGAAGGCTTATCAGAAATGCCTTGTTACCCCCCTCCTTTTTGGAGTTTAAGCACAACTGATAAACATTAAGTTAAAAATAGAGGTCATGAGACTGACGAAACACTCTTTGTGTCAATAAGATAGCTTACTGTAAACAAAGCCTAAGGCCATGCAAGGTAGGGATTCAGTCATGCCTTACAAACCATAAAATCTCATTGAACCTGGTGTAATGCGGCTTACATTCCAACGTGAGTCTGGTATAGCATCACACGACAGATGACAGACCCCCTTTCCTTAACTAAAGCCATCCTTTTTACTGACTTCAAGTCTTTAGACAAAGCTTAATATTTTTAACCAACTGCCAACCTAACAATCCTTAAAACACCTTATGACTTACAAATCCCTGCTTTGAGATATCCCACCTTTTCAGGCCAAACCAATGTCCAACTTCCATGTATTGACTTAAGTTTTTAAATGCAATTTCTGTCTCCCTAAAATGTATAAAACCAAACTACAACTCAAATGTCTTGGGTGCCCTTTCTTAGGACCTATTGAGACTGTGTTCCTGAGCTATAGTTGCTCATATTGGTTCATAACAAAGCTCTTTAAAATATTTAAAATATGTATATAAGCAAATAAACATATGTATGTTCATATTTGATGAAGCATCTTCCCTTATAAATAACTCATTTTTCCTGGGCTTGTAAGTATTCTCAAATACATATTTTAAAATATGTTGAAATATAATTTTTTAAATTTCTGAGTCTGTAGATAATTCCCCTTTCTCATTAATAACACTGTCATTGTATCATTGTTCTTCCATCCTTCCTCTGTCCATTTCTTCTTGTCTTCTTTTTCCCTTTCTCCCTCTCTCTTTTTCATTTTTCCTTCTCTCTTTAACAAGTTTATCAAATTATAATCTATATTTATCATCTCATTCAGAAAAATGCTGGATAACATTTATTATGTTATTTTACAATTCATACATTTTTATATTTAATTGTGAGAATGGTTTTACTTTTAATTTAGAATTTATTTGCTTATTTTCTAGATCCTTGTACTGAATATTTATTATATTTTTAGAAGTTTTAGCACATATGTGCTGTATGACAAACAGCATGTTAGGTGCTGCAGAGGTCACAGATTTTAATGCTTAACTACATATTTTCAAGTAGATGCTGCCACTTTTTCTGCAGATTTATGTCTTCTTACTGTCATTTACTTAAATGACATGACTATAGCTTATTGGTGAATATTGTATGCAATGTCTATGTTTACTCTTGTCCTGAGAATTAGAAAAATCAGTACTTAATGTTTTCTTAAATATGCACTATTCACCATCTTACTATCAAGTTATTTCATTGCCAAATAAAAATGTACCTATAACGATAAAATAAATACCTGCAGATTTCCACTCTGCTATAAATCATAAAACCATTGTAGCAAAATTGCTCACATTACTTTCTGTAAGGTGCTCCACAACACTGTTCAGATACTCTTTCTCTGCTGATACATACATTGGAGATTTCCCATATTTCCTGCTGATCCTGCTTATGGACAGACTGGTCACTTGTAACTATGCCATGGTACAGCAGGCTGGAGCATCAAGTGCCTGTGAGAGGTAGCAATATCAAATAAGCCTCCCAGACCACACAAGTATCAAAAAAGATCTCATTTTCTGTTTTTTGTTGTTGTTGTTTGTTTGTTTGTTTGTTTTTAAGCTATGAGCATAATTTATCAGTTATGCCCTTCATGCTATTCTTGACAGGAAGGTGTTAGTTACTTTGCATCTGGGAAGTTATTACTGGAGATATTTCAAATTTATCATCCTGTTAGTAAAGTGTTTCACACAGCACTGGTCAAAATCATAACAGACGTTGGACACAATGGAACCTCAATAACCTACTAATGTTCTGACTGTTTCATTAAATAAGCACATTTAAGTTATTGCTGTCAAGTTATTTTGTCAGGTTATATAACATTTATTCACAATACTATTTTTAAAATTGGAAATAGGCATGTCAGAGGGAGACCAGGATGAGAGGTATAAACAATAATTGTTTTGCGATACCCAGACTGTGTAGTCATCCTAGCAGTAAAAGAGGAAAATAAAAACTGTAGTTAAAGCCTGCTTTTCAGCCAGGTGCCGAATGATATCTTTACCTTCTTCATATATTTCTGTATATTGCCTCATGAACTCTTTATTGTGCATAGCTTTTTATAATTCAGTTTCCTCTTTTGCCATGTTTTTTGTCCACAATTTCATCTAGGTAGATATTTGTTTTGGTAGAGATTAATTTTATTTTATCTAACCCATTGTTTAGAGAATATTGAAATGAGAATTGATGTCATTCAGATATTCTGTAACCTGGGATAATCCCTAAACAGATGGATGAGAATTTTAGTTGTTCTGTGTTGGAGTTAAAAGCATTTCTTGTTATTCAAATGAGAGTTCCATATATGTATATGTAGAAGTAATTTATATGGTATTGGATAGTCAAACAGATGGACTTCAGCACATTTGTTATATTTATCACTGAAGCTTCTGACATCTTCTATTTGGGTAATTTCCAACTTATGAGACTTGGGGAGTGGGAAGTAAGCAAATTTGCCACTTTAGAAATAAAAAATATTAGAAGTTTGCCTTGCCAGGCTTCCTTGTAGCTAAGGAGCCTGTACAGATTATAGGCTTCACCAATCAGATGCACTGATAGATTTTATAACAGTACTCAGTAATTGAAAGAAACTGGAACAATAAAGATTTCTCATTCACATGAATGGTCACTGCAGCAAACCATATTTCCTGATAAGTAGTGGCCAGCACCAGTTCTACGGTGGAGGATGCTGGAGTGTCTAACATTCAAAGTTAGCAGCAGATGTATCCTGTATCCTCAAGTTCTGTAGCAAACTTTTGTCATAATCCTCCCATGGAATTTCTTCATGTCTGATTCTCTGGCCCCTCAAGCTATAAGTGATATGTTCAGGTTATTTCAGCACACTTCTTTCCTTTTTACAATTGATTCCTGTTGCATCTAACTAAGAATCCAGACACGATATACTCCAGTAGTTATTCTTAGAAATATGACTCAAGAATGTATGAAGACTTTTGTCTATAATTCACCAACAATATTACAAAGTCTTTTTTTCCTTAGATAACTGTTTTATAATGTTTTTGTCTCATTATGGGCTTAAGTTAAAAAGAAATATCTCACTAGAGTAAGTTATCTCTTCAAATACAATCTTTTAAATTCTGGATAGAGCAGTCACCAGCCTTTCCATCAGCAAGGAATCATAAAAACAAAAGAAGCAATGTTGATTTTTATGGTAAGTTATCCTTAAGAATCTATGATCAGGAATTTTATTTTGCACATCACAAAAAATTTTTCTTCAAATATAACCTAGAAATTATTTATTCTCCCCAAAGCTTCACACTTGAACCACTATTACAAATTCCACAACTTCCTCAGACTGATTTTGCCTTTTCATGGAGCATCTATGTTCGATCCATTCTATGTTCTATGTATTCTACGTTCTAGAATACCCCAGGTGTTATAGAATAGTTTTAGAGCAGGTACTTCCGATGACTTGGCACATGGATTTCCTTGGGAACTGTTGTTTTCATTTCCATGTAAAAATATATGGTGAACAAAACCTTTGTACCTTTATGTAGCTCATTCTGAGTACTATTGACACCTGTGTGTTTTCTTGATCCAGCTAACAAAATATGTCTAGCTTGAGGAAATAGTGACTAACAAAAAAGAGGGATTGGTTTGTATAATCAGATTCCATAATCGCTGGAATCAGTTTGATCTGCAAGTTACCATGAACCCAATTACATTTTCCCTTTATGTCTAAGGCAATTACAGAAGGTTTTCTTTTTTCTTTTTCTTTCGTTTTTTTTTTTTTTTTTTTTTTTTTTTTTTTTTTTTTTTTTTTTTTTTTTTTTTTTTTTTTTGTTTTGTTTTGTTTTGTTTTGTTTTGTTTTGAGATGGAGTCTTGCTCTGTCACCCAGGCTGGAGTGCAGTGGTGCGATCTCGGCTCACTGCAACCTCTGCCTCCTGGGTTCAGGCGATTCTCTTGCTTCAGCCTTCCAAGTAGCTGGGACTACAGGCATGCACCACCACAACTGGCTAATATTTTCGTATTTTTGGTAGAGATGGGGTTTCACCATGTTGGCCAGGATGGTCTCAATCTCTTGGCCTCGTGTTCTGCCCGCCTCAGCCTCCCAAAGTGCTGGGATTACAGGCATGAGCCACTGTACCCAGCCCGGTTTTCTTAATTCCTTGCAGAGACAGAGAAAACAACTAAAAACAAATTTTGAATATTAGTGAAGTTATAAGATGTATTGTTGGTGGATTTTCCTCAGCTTCCCCAACTGCTCAGATTCATTCATAAAATTATCGGATAATCTATCCTTCATAGAAAACATAAACATCTCACAAATAACCAGCCTCTGTTAGAAGAGATAACCCTATATCTAAGATGAGAAATGAATGATAAAATATGTTATTTTTTGTTCTATTCATGAGATTGATTTAAAATAAGTGGCAAACCACATTCAGAGATAGATAGATAGATAGATAGATAGATAGATAGATAGATAGATAGAGACGATAGATATCTAGATTTAAAATAAGTGGCAAACCACATTCAGATATGCATATGTATATCCTTTTATTTGACTATTCTGACTCCAGTGATTAGTGTTTGCTAAACAAATTCTCTGTTCATTCCATGCTGGTTTTTCTACTCTGCATAATGTTCACAAGATTTCAGGACAAGTGTCATTTTCAGATATTTTTGGATTAGAATTGATTAGAGTATTAGTACCTTTATAAATGAATAACCTTTTGACCATGGCCAGTATGATTGCATCAATTTGTGTGACATTTTGCAAAGCAAATCTGTCATTAACCTTCCAGTCCAGTCTACTGTATTAGGAAACCTGTAATAACCCTTTGCAAACATAAAATGTAGTAATGGATTTATTAAAAACTAGAAGCCATATTTAGAGAGGTGAGTTGCATGTGAATATGAAAATCAATTTAAATCAGGTGGCACTAAATTTGATGTTTTGATGCCTGTATATACAGCAACTATTTAGTATTCACTGTTCCTATAGCACTAGGAATGTTGTGTCATATGTGTCTCTGTGGGTACAGGCCTGAAAGTGGAAAGTAAAGTAGAAAAGAAAATTTGAGAGCTTTAACTTGCAAATTAATGCTGTTGGTGTCTAATAACCCAGTGGGCCAAAATGAGAAATTAGAAGGAGCAAACTAATTTAAATTTGGTTATGTGACTGTAGATACATGTGCATATTTTCAAATATTTATGTCTTAGTGGACTAGAAAGGATTCCTATAAGTTAATTTGACAAGATCCTGTTGTTTTGTAACTATTGCACATTAACTTTTAATATTTCCATAGTCTCCATATATTTAACTTTCTTCATAAATCTACTTTAGAATATTTTAATTGTTCATTAAATCTTCAATATAAATACTTCAAATACCCATCAATGAGGGACTGGATAAAGAGTATGTGGCACATATACACCATGGACTACTATGCAGCCATAAAATAGAATGAGTTCATGTCCTTTGCAGGGACATGGATGAAGCTGTAAACCATCATTCTCAGCAAACTAACACAGGAACAGAAAACAAACACCACATGTTCTTACTCATAAGTGGGAGCTGAATGATGAAAATACATGAACATAGGAAGGGGAACATCACACACTGGGGCCTGTTGAAGGTTGGGGGGCAAGAAGATGGAGAGCATTAGGACAAATACCTAATGCATGCAAGGCTTAAAACGCAGATAATGTGTTGATGGGTGCAGCAAACCATCATGGCACATGTATATCTATGTAACAAACCTGCACCTTCTGCACATGTATCCCAGAACTTAAAATATTAAAATATAATAATAATAATTTTTTAAAAGAATGAAAGAGAAGTAAGGGAACATATTTAAAGAAAATACAAAATTTAAAAACAAGTATGATATAGTTGATGCTGTGATGCACTGCCCAGGTCTGCCTCAGGACTGAAAGATTTGCCTTTGGCTGCCAGGGATGCTAGCAGCTGACAGCCTCCACTGCCAGACTGCTCTGGAAAGTGCTGCCTGGCCAAAGGCCATGTTCCCTTTTTAGGGCAGCCCATATCTAATTGATGAGTGGATATAGTGGGAGTGTGAAGGCCCAGCCCCCCTGGCCACAATGTGCAAGTTT
The DNA here is from genome assembly GCF_001604975.1 of Cebus imitator. Taxonomy (NCBI): domain Eukaryota; kingdom Metazoa; phylum Chordata; class Mammalia; order Primates; family Cebidae; genus Cebus; species Cebus imitator. Next base: position 3,335,037 of record NW_016107322.1, read on the forward strand.
CATTTTACTCAACAGGCTCGCTGAAGGCTTTGCTGAGTTTTCGTCATAGCCCACGTTTTCTCTTTCCCAATCCTGCTTCCTTTCCTTGTACGGTATTCCAAAGGAATCAATCCCAGGGGCATGCCCCGTGATACTACCTTCATTTGAATACAAAATTCCAGTCTATTTCCAGGAAACACAATTTGTAAAATAGGAGTTGAGAAGTAATTAGCAGACTTCAAATCCATGGCCTTCAATTAGCAAAATAGAGACAAGATGATTCTTTATGTTCTTGGGAAACAAATAGATTTATTTAACTCAAAAAAATGGCTTATATTTAGAAGTGTTTCTTGGTGTAAGATTCATGAACAATCTGCATTAATTTCTAATTCCTAGACCATCCCAAATCTTTGTGTGTCTGTGTCAGGGGCTGGGGGGAGCAGGGTAGAAAATAGTGTGACCTTGACTCTGCATATTTAAGAAGATCCCTGGAAAATTGTATGTACCCTGTTGAAACACAAATCATTTGTGGCACGTGAAGCAGAAGAAAGGAGTATGCTTAGAGTACATCAGATATTCTAGGAAGCTTCTTACTTTAACATTCATCTACATATTCATTCATTTATTGATATTTATTATTCAAGTATTTATGTACTACCTATTTCATCTATCATTACTGTTTTGAATGAGGTCATGCTTTACATTTGAATTTAGTGTAAATGATAAACCAAACAAAGTCATGTTCTGTACTCACCAAAGGGATGAATACCTAGACACAGATATCATAATTGATGAGATTTTGTATGTCCTATTTTTGAAGAAATGAGAGGATCTTCACCTATATGATTTATAGTAGCCCCAAGTGTGGAGAGGAACATGAAATTATTATATGAAAATTATAAACAATGAAGTCAGAGTGAGAATATATAACCAAAGAAGAGAGAAAAATATTTGAGCCAGTCCAAAGACAGCTAAGTAGAGTTAATAATTAATATTCCAAAAAAAAGACTAAACTAAAACAAAAAAACTAAACAGAAACAATAACAATAATAACAATAAAAACAGTTGAAAAAATAACAATAAACAGTTACAATAAAACAATAACAATAAAAACAGTTGAAAATTATTTGGTTCTCCTCTGATCCTGAAACTTGAAGAAGGTGAGCAGGATGCAATATTAATTACTAAGCTCACTCGAAGCAGGTCCACATATCAGCAGCCTGGTTTCTTTAATCTCAAACATTTTCCCATTTTTCCCCATTAGTTTTGAATTATTTAATAATACAAAATATAAAGCAATACACCTGTTTGTAACCTCTATAATATTTGACCCTACAAGGATATTTTTAAAGCCTGGAGGACAGGACTCAGTGAGTGCTCATATACCACACAAACAGAATTAGTTCTATACCTCAGAAAAATATTCCACATATTTTTGTTTCTTTAATTATCTTGAAAAAGTGTTAAGAACAACATCTTTTTCTGCCCCTCTAAAAGAACATAAGCTAATGAGCAGATAAAAAAAACAAGAAAAATAATTTTTAAAATATTCAATTTGGATGCATTTGTCGGTCATCTAAGTACATTTTTTAAACTGAGGATCAAAAATAGCAAAAATATAAATTGTCATAAAAATTATTTTCCTAAGCCAATTGAATGTTGTCCTACATATATATTAATATTCTTAAAAATTAAAGAGAAACCTATGTATATGGATGATACGATTTCGCCTCAACAACAACAAAAATTGACTTCCTTTGTAAATTTAAGTGGTTTAAAGACTCTTGGGATAGAGATATTCCAAGATGGAGATATATAACAACAAAAAGCCCTACTGCTTAGTGCCAGTGGTAAAATCAGTGAGAACATATGACAAAGCACTCCAAAATTATATTATGTATAAACGGTTTAAGAGAATTTATTTCATGTGAGTTGTTTAAAATTTCAAAATACTTTTTTTTTTTAAATGATAGGTTTTAGTTTGTCCTCTGACTTGCCAAACTTATCAGCATTTGTTTATTTTCCAAGAAATCCACCACTGCCATTTCATTTTGGCTCACAAAAATAACCATTCTGAACATATACCTTATTCATAGCTTTGAATACTTTCTTACCTTTTAAGAAACGCTTTTGTGAAAATTCCTCAGTTGACAATTTCATTGTTTGAATATAACTGTTTTCTCATGACATTGACAGGCTGGTAGAGAAATCTCTATGAGATGAAAATCATTAAGTAGTCTGACTTAAAACAAATTAATCATGTAATAGAGATACTTGAATTTTTCTAACTGATCCAATCTTGCTAGTAGTACATTATAATATTTTTATCAAATAAGAAGGTAGAGGAAATATTAGCTGCAAGTATAAAATTTTGACGAAGCAGATAACAGAAAATATTTTGGTATTTGAAAGCTGGCTTTGATTTATCATCAAGTGACTAGTGTGCAGTTGAATATTACTATCAGTTCAGTATATCACTGCTAAACTAAACAAGAGAAACAGAAAAAAAACCAAAGGCTTTATTCATTACTAACAATTACCATCTTCAAGTATTTATGTTTCATGAAAATGTGCAACTGCTATATTTTAAATTATCAATTTTTCTTAAAAGATGTACTTCTATTTGAGAGGGAAAGAAAGGAAATAAAACATCTGCAATCATTAAAGTTAATGAAGTATGCTGTTACTGGTTTTATTCATCTAATGCTTTAAAAATCTTTTTTCTTGGAATTCAGTTCTGGCAAGATGCTCCAAGAAATATAGTTCCTGTAGTCAAATAAGTTTGGGCTACACCACATATTTCTTACTGAATACTTAAGGAGCATTTCTGTGTTTTAAGAAAGTAAGTCCTGTACTAAAGAAAATTATTTGTGTGTAACCCATTGATACACAATTTTATTTGAAACAAAACTTTGTTTTTAAATATTCCTGACATCACTAAGCTAGTTTATGAAATATTCATTCATAAAGCCAGATGTACAATATTTTGCACATGATTGACATTTTCTAAATAGCAACTCATATTTATCCTACAACAATGAAAGCAAATGTTAGTTTGTGGCATCTATAATTAAATAAAGAAAAAGCAAAGTTATTTTTCCTGACTGATTTCAAATATTAATATGTGAAATTATTTTCATAACACATCTTCCTAGGATACTTGAAGTATAATGTATAAAGATGCCTAAAAGCTTGAAAAATCAAGACATAGAAGCAGCCTCTTGCAAAGATGAAGCATTTCACGAAAATGAAGCCTCCCGATTTGGCTCAGCTGAAAGGCTGCCTTCCACAGGAAATATTGAAATGATGTGATTAAGTGGAACAGAATTCATTGGCTAGCATGAATTTCATAAGAGTTAAGAAATCCCATCCTGCTTTTCAGATTGCTCATTGGTATTTCATGTTATACTCTTAGATGAAAACTTTAACTTTAAAAAATGGTGGGTTTTCACTACTTCCATGAAAACTGAGTATATGTAACATATAATGAATGGATTATTGGGGATAAAATCTGGAGTTGAAAAAAACATTTATCAGATTTTAGTGAAAGAAAACTTATCCAAAAGTAATTTAAATGACTGCCTGAGTTTGCCTGTCAGTGACAGAAGAACAAAGGTAGAGTGAAAATTGAGATATTTAGTTTTGGTATAAGAGAACTTTATAACTTTTTGAATTATGAGGGCTAAAACAACTTTAAGAGTTTATCCCTGCTCTCATTTCTCCTTTGCTTTTATTTTTGTTTTCCCCTTTGTTTCTGGTATTGTACCCTGCAAAGAATTGAGACTCTGTCAACGGAGTTGAATTAGGGATCTCAGAAGCAGGAGCATGATTCTATGAAAACAGCCCTTTAGAAATGTCAGTTTTATTAGGACAAGCCTATTTCCAAGTAATAGACCTAGCACCTAAAATTCAGGAGTGCCACATAGCAAATAGATGAGAGAAAATAAAAATTGCAGTAGATTAAGATTTATAGGCAAATAATTTTCTACCTGATTTGTGTTGTATTTTCTCTAGCTGGAGTATTTTCTGTATATGTGCAGGTAATTTCAGCAACAGATTTATGTCTTCATCTAATTTAAACATATGCCTTCATAAAATGTCCACTTACTTTATCTTCCTATAAATACTCCCAACTTCTTTGTGAAGGAGTGGGTAAAAAAATAACATTTTTTTCTATAAAATGTGTGTCTATTTAAGTGTACTGCCATCCAGAGAAAGCAAAATAGTTCATAATAAGAACATGGAGATAAAGTTCAATCAATAACTGAACATGAGGATAAACAACATGTGGAGATTACAATTTGAGATGAGATTTGGGTGGGGACACAGAGCCAAACCACTCAATCTATTTTTGCATCTTGTTTCCAATTCGTCTCTTTGTAGCCTATCTTTATGCCAATCCATTTCATAGATATTTTACCAGGCATATTAAGATCAGGTAGCACATTTCATTGCTCTTTTCTCTTTTTTACATATTTTTCTCTTTGGATTATTTGAAGCTGTATGGGGCAATTAAAATAGTTCTGAACCATGGGTCCAGAGATTAGGATCTGAGTAGGTTCTGCCCCTCCTCCAGACTTCTTACTTGTCTGAGTAAAATAGAGAACACAGGGCTGGAGCTGAAGGTACTATAGACTTCTACCACCTCTGATATCTGAGGGCCCTTATACAGCTGTGCACTGGCCAAGTATTCATGCTAGGCATGCTTTATTTAGAGGAATATTTTCTAAGGTATGTTAACAATCCAGGAAAAGCATGGATATTCAGAAAATTATTATATAAATCTGCCTGTCTTTGACTCCAACTACACATAAACACATATATACACACATATATGCACAACATACACATATACACACACACATGCACACACATATGCACACTGACAAATGCAGGTTGAAAAAAATTCATAGAAATAAAACAAAGAATTAAACTCTTAGTTTTTAATCATGATTTCTTAGCATTTTCAGCTCACCATATTAAAAGTTAACATTTCAAATTCAGTTTAGAGATAATTTTAATATGCAGTTTTCATTTTCAGTGGAATCCAAAGATTTTCCATTGGTTTTATATGATGAACTTAAGAAACACCCTTGATTAAACTCAAATCTGCCTGCTGAATACATGGTGTTCTTGCATCCACTTTCATGATTGTCTTACTGATTACATATCCGAAGAGTAGAAGGCAAGCCCATCTAGCCATCTGGTGACAGTTTGAGATAGTATTTATAATAATAATAATAATAATAATAATAATGACTATGATGTGTTTAGCATTTACTGTGTACTATGTACTGGGTAATATTTTAAACATTGTACATATTTAATTTCATCCACAGAGGCCTAAAGTATAGGTATTCTCATTTTAACAATAAAGAAAGGAACTAAGGGAAAAAGATGTAAGATAATTTGCATGCAACCACACAGCTATACTTCACATAATTTAGGACAGCATCTTGGTATTCAGACAATCTGCCGTCACATCACCTGTCTGTGGACGAATGAATTGGGAGTTAGTCATAATCAAAAGTGCAACAAATGCATTAAGCATAAATTTTTGAAATGAAATACAATAGATATTGTTGCATGCCTATTTGCGACCTGCTAGTGAAGGTGATTCCAATATGGAAAAAGAGAGCAAAGTTGAAAGGAATCTACCATCGATTCTGTTGAACCATGGGGCTTTCAAGCTTCAGTTTGTTCAGATGGTTGCTTCTGTGGTGGCAGCAAGAAGCTTAGATTGTACAGCTTCAGTTGGCAGAAATGGCTGTAAAATGCATCATTTTATTCAAACTGGCCTTTTACAATAATATGCATTTAGTGTTTATCAATGCCACAAACTCAAAGTTTGAAAAAATGAAACAGTGTTAAAAGGCTATAACCAAAAGTAAGTACATGCCCTTTCTCATGCCAGCACTTCCCCAAAGGCAAATATTTTTGATACTTTATCTGTTCCTATTGTAATTTAACTTGAATTGTTTAAAGACCACATCTCTTAAATAAGTGGCTCAGATACTACCTATTATGCACTTTCCATTACAGTACATAGAAATTTAGCTCTGCTACACACCCCACTTTTCTCTGTTCTTTTCCCCTAGTAACCATTTATTCATTCGCTGATTCATACATTTATTCATTTATTCAAAGGGACTCATTATTGACCACCTACTATCTACCCAACATTTTCTAGGACCTAAGATTAGTGTCATGGAAATACAGTTATATCAGGAAAAGGCAGGCAATGAATAATCAAATTAATAAGCCAAGTAATGATATATACTAAAGGAAAAATAAAGTAGGATAAGATAACAGAGAGTAACAAGGTGGTTGTTGAGGCATGGCCTCACATTTGAACAGAGGGTTTACGAAGTGAGAGTGTATGTGGAGATCGGGAGAAAGTATACTACCAGAAGGAGCAAAAGTTTGACATTTTTAAGGCAGGAGTGCACTTGGCATTTTCTAGAAATGGCTAAGGAACCGGGATATTCAGGCCTATACAACGAGAGGACAAGTCTTAGAGCACAGTGTTAGAGAGATACTAGAGACCAGATTGCTTCAGGCTTTGGAGGGCTCTCAGTACTGCAAGGCAAGCACACAGTCTGTTTAGCCAATGATTCCCAGCCCTTCCTCTAACAGTCATACTACATGACCTTGCTTTCTGCTTTACTAGAAAATTGAAATCAATCAGCCATTTCTTTCACATACTCTTTCTTCCCACTTGCTGCTATAGCAGATGAAATTTCCTCAGTCATACACAAACTAGATCCTTCACTTGAGTACTAATTTATTATTTCTTACTTGTTCGGAGCACTTCCCTAGCAACTCTTCTCTTTCTGTCATAAATCAGAAATGTTTGCTCTCTATTGGATTATTCTCATAAACATCCAAATAAGCTGTTACTTCTTCTACTTTAAAAATGAAAACAATACCAACTACAATAATACCTGCTGATTCTATTTCTTCTTCCAGCTACTGCCCTGGCCCTTGCTTTCTTTGCAGTAAAACTCTTTGGAATATCTATGTATTAGTATATTTTCACACTGCTATAAAGAAATATCCAAGGCCCAATGCAGTGGCTCACATAATGTAATTCCAGCACTTTGAGAAGCCAACTGGGCAAATCATTTGAGGTCAAAAGTTTGAGAAAAGCATGGCCAACATGGTGAAACCATGTCTCTACAAATATACAAAAATTAGTCAGGCCTGGTGGTGGGCGCCTGTAATCCTAGCTACTCAGGAGGCTGAGGCAGAAAAATCACTTGAACTAGGGACACAGGGAGACAGACTGCAATCCAGCCTGGGTGGCAAAGAGAGACTCTGTCTCAAAAAATAAATAACATTTTAAAAATAAAAATAGCCATAGTAAATCCATTGCATGTTAACATAAATTGCAATTTTAGGAAAGATAGCTATATTTTCGCGGATAGTTTTGGAGGGTCGGGTCGTGTTGCTTTGTCTTTGTATACTAATTTTAAAAAACACCCCAAAAAAAAAAAAAAGGGAAAGGAAGGGGAGAGGAGAGGAGGGGAGAGGAGAGGAAGAAGAGAGGAGAGAGGAATACCTAAGACTGGGTAATTTATGATGGAAAGAGGTTTAATTGACTCAGTTCCACACGGCTGGGAGACCTCAGGAAACTTACAATCTGAGCATAGCACCAAGGTGGTTCTGTGATACTGAGTGAGTTCTCATGACATATGATAACCATCATATAATAGTGTTTTATAGTGTTTGACAGTTCCTTTTTCACATGCTCTGTCTCCTTCTGCCTTATGAAAAAGATGCCTGTTTCCCTTTTCACCATGACTGTAAGCAGTATTATAAGTTATTAAGTAGTATATATCTTATTATATTATACGCTATTAAGTAGTCTTAACTCACTTATATATTATACATAGGAATATATACTATATATGTTTATATATTTTAATATATATATTATATATATTCCTATGTAATTTATGTATTCCTATGTAAGTATATATTCCTATATATATAAAATATATATATAAATATATGTATATATTCCTATATATATATAGGAGTTCATATATTTAACTCACCTATTAATATCACACAATAGGCTGTCTGAAAGCTGAGGAGCAAGGAAGCCAGTCTGAGTCCCAAAGCTGAGTAATTAGAGTCTCATATTTGAGGGCAGGATGCATCCAGCATGGGAAAAAGATACAGGCTGGGAGGCTAGGCCAGTCTGGCCTTTTCACATTTTTCTGCCTGCTTTATACTCTAGCTGAGCTGATAGCTGATTAGATCATGCCCACCCAGATTAAGGATGTTTCTGCCTGTCCAAGCCCACTGACTCAAATATTAATCTCCTTTGACAATACCCTCACAAACACACCCAGGATCAATACTTTGCATTTTTCAATACAATCAAGTTGACACTCAGTATTAACCATTACAAGACCACAAGTTTTCAACTTGAACCCATACACATCTCAAGAGATCATACGGAATCTCCAAATAAAGACAATAACAAGGTCATAATTACACTTAACATAATACAAATATCTTCTGTACAACTGGAAATGCACCAATCTCCAGCCCAAATGCTATTACATAAAGTTAACAATACTTAAATGCTGATATGAAGTCAATAAATGTCATTTCACATAATTAAAAAATGAAATAAAATAAAGATATTTTCTTAGTACCAGCATATACATGCACAAACATGTTTTTAACAAAAATAAAGGAGAAAATACTCATGGCAATTACAGTCCTTGTTTCTGCAGCTGGTCATGGCTCATATTTATGACTATCTTCTACTACCCATTCTGTATTCCTTTGTCTTCAGCAAGCACCTTGGCAGGTCATTGTTTTTTCCCTGGTGGAATGACCCAAACCTTCATTTCTGAAGGGTGTGGGCCACTTGTAGCCCTTCCTGGATAGGGCTGTCGTAGTTTCCCATTGAGCATGGTAACTCTAAGAGATGCCCTAATGGATCCCCTGTATTCCATGCATATTCTTCCTAACTTCTATTGTGGAGTAGTAGATTGATTTTATCTTGATACTCCAGGTCAATCACTCAGCCAACACTGTTACTCCCTTCCTAGCCTGTTGACTGAAAGGTAAAAGTAGCCCAAAGTGTCCAGGTGGTAATTTTAACTTCCAGTTTAATGAAATTGTTGTTGTGTCTCCTGGTGGCAGCGTTATTCCCTCTGGAACTAAGACCTCTTGGCCAGCAGAAAGTAATGTCATGGGAACAGAAAGCTAAAAATTTGCTAGAGGGTCACTATGGGTAATTACAATCCCCAGCGTTGGAATTGGGGCCTGATGGGGAGTGGTGTTTGGATTGTGGAACAGATTTCTTCATGAATCGTTTAGCATTGTCACCTTGGTGCTGTTTTGTGATAGTGAGTTCTCGTGACATCTGGTTGTTTGGAAGTGTGTAGCACCTACACCCTCACTCTATCATTTCTGCCTCCTCCATGTGGCATGCCTGCTCCTTCTTTCTCTTCTGCCATAGTGGTAATTTTCCTCAAATTTTCCTAGAAGCTGATCAGATGGAAGCACCATGCTCTCTGTTAAACTGGCAGAACCGTAAGCCAATTAAACCTCTCTTGTTTATAAATTAACCAGCCTCAGGTATTTATAGCAATTCAAAAACAACGTAATATACAGGTAGATTCAGAAAATAATGAAGGCTTTTTTTCACCTTGGACATTCTCTTCTAGGAATTTCCTCCTCATTAACTCTATTCCAGTTGGACTAGCTTTCTGTTTTAACTTGTATATGCCTGGAAGATTCTTCTTCTTTCTCTTGCCAATGCCTATCTTGACCACCTTATACTACCACTTTATTCAAATATATCCATACACAATCTGGCATACACAATCCTTTTTTCTTTATTTATTCTTTTTTTCTTTTTCTATAGCAACAATCGGGTTGTAACTAAGTATGTAATAATGTACTTATTTAATATGTTTACTATTTATTTTGTCTCAAAGGGAAAGGCAGAAAGACCAGTTAAGAGGTTACTAAATATTTTTAATTGAGAGATGCTGGCAGGTTGGCCCAGGTTGGCATTAGTGACTGACAGGGTCACTACATCATATTTGGAAAATGCTTAAGAAGGGAGCATAAATAGATCCCCTTAAGACTTGGAGCAAATGGACTTCACATGCTGAAACTGAGACAAATGGGAATAGCTACTGGGGAAAAGTTAATTTTATTTTAGACATGTTAATTTTCATATAATCATAGACATTCAAGTAGAAATAAAAAATAGGCAGTTGGCTTTTTTAGGTCCAATATTCAGGATAGAAAAGTTATAAAACTCTGTGTGTGTGTGTGTGTGTGTGTGTGTGTGTGTGTATGTGCGTGTGTAGTGTTAGCACCCCCTAACAGCTGAAATAAAGAGAGAAAAGGCTCAGAAATAATTTTCAAGACATTCTAAATAATTGAGTTATAATAGATAATAATAATCTAACAAAAGAGTGAAAAAAATGAACATTGTGTTAGTAGAAAATCTGAGGAACAGTAATATTGGAAGGATCAGGGCAAGGAGGGAAAGATGAACTATGTCGTAAGCTACTTATAGATCAGTGAAGATGCAAAGAACTAACCTGGCAATGTGAAAGACCTTTGAAGCATTGATAAGACCATTTCTCATGCTTGATGGAGATAAAGACTTTAGTGGGTTAATAGTGAGAGAACTGAATGAGAGAAGTGGAGAAAATCAATTTTTATGAAGTTTTTAGTGAAAAGCAGTAAGACAGTAGCTGGAGAAGGATGTATTTAAGGAAAATTGTCTTTTATTCTTATTGTTTTAAGGTGGAGGGTATTGCCACATATCTGTGTATTTAGCAGGTCCAAGTGGGGAGACTTGTATGTAGGAGAAACAATTTTGTATAAAAAGATTAGGTAATTTCCAGGTTAAAGAAAGGTAGGTACAGGCAAGAGAGGACAAGAAGAGTAGAAGAATGAGCAGTCGTGTCATAGATATCTTTTTTTTTATAAAAAAGAAGACAACTGTGGGGCGGGAGCTCTCTTTAATGTCATGATATCACAGTCACAATTATTATTTAATTAAAAACATATATTTATATTTGTAGCACAATGTTAACTTGCAAATACTTATTCAGAAACCAGCACAATGTTAACATGAAATTTAATAGTGAGCTGACAATAATTAATGCAAAAATGTAAGAGTTGGTGTGTCAGAAGTTGCTAGAATTATCTAAAACCCAGAAGTAGAATGCACACAAATCAAGAGAATCAAGATAGGGGAAGAATTTTGGAATTATAAGAATTATTTTCATTATTTTTTTTTTACCATGACCTGAACAGTTCTGGGATTATTTAACTTTTCACTTTGAAGACAGGCGAACTCCTCCCAAAGAACAAATTTATAGAAATTATTATAGATAAACTAAACAGTTGGATGAAGTGGTTATACACCATGAGATTTACTTCTCCAATACAAGGCGTCATTTTTGTAAGTATGAAACTTTGGTCATTGCTTTGGCCATGCCATTTTATTATTTCTTCTTACAACTTTTGTTCCTAGCACTGATAATAGACACGTGTTTTTCATCTGCTTGATTGTCTTTAACAATATTTACCATGCATCCTCAAGCATCTCAATATAATTTTTCAGAAGCCAATTCTTTCATATACACTGCCCTAAAAACATTTCAATAGCTTTAAGGTACAAGAGGTTTTTTGTTACCTAGATGAATTACACAGTGGTGAATTCTGAGATTTTAGTGCACCCATCACCCAAGTAGTGTACTTTGTACGTAGTGTGTAGTTTTCTTATTCATAGCATCTCTCCTACCCTTCCCATTCTGAGACTCTAAAGTTCATTATATCACTCTGTATGCCTTTGAGTACTCATAGCTTAGCCCCCATGTTGGTTTTCTGCTCCTGTGTTACTTCACTTAAAATAATGGCCTCCAGCTCCATTTTTGCAGCAACTTGCTGCAAAAGACATTTTATCACTTTTAATGGCCGAGTAGTATTCCATGGTGTACATATATCACATTTCTTTATCCACTCATTAGTTGATAGGCACCTAGATTGGTTCCAAATCTTTGCAATTGTGAGTTGTGTTGCTATAGGCATATGCATATACACTGTTTTTAGCCCAGCCTTCCCCAGATCAAGAAGTCATTGCTTTCTTGACAACAGCCACCCTGAGATTTTTTCTACTTTTAAAATTTTCTGTCATTCTTTTCCTGTGTAGATACCCTGTGTCCTCAATCTTATTCTTTTTTCTTTTTAAATGTGGTCCTTCTTTCAGTTAAAAACACTCTTTTCTATTTTTCTCAGTTTGAGTGCATTGTGGAAAAATTATTTTAAACATCATGTTTGAAAATGTCTTTATCTTCTCTTCCACAACTGTGTTATATTTTAACTGTGTATCAAATTTAGGTTGAAATTTTCTCCTTATAATGTCAGTAGCCATTGCTCCATTGTCTCTCAGCTGCTGTTGAGAAGTCTGATGCCAATCTTATTTCAAAACTTGCATAATTCATGTTTTCTTTCTCTTTCTTTGTCTTTAAAACTCTGTATCTTTATCTCAAGTATTGTTGAAGTTTACGACAATGTTCTTGGAATTCTGTTGAGGAAATTTGCATTTTGTGAATCACCTCTTTGTGGGTATAAAGGTTTGTTTTTTCTCTAATCTGCAATACGAGTTATTAATCTATCTTATTGGTATTCAATCGATTAATACTGGTATAGCTATCTTCAAATTTTATTAAAAATGGCTATTTTTCTCAAATATTTGCTTTTGACTTCTTTCTTAGAATGTGCATTGAGCTAAAACTATATCAAATCAAACATAAGGCAAAGAAAGTAGTCTCCAAAAAGATGTTTTTCAAGTCAAAGAGAATGCATAAAAAGAGAATGCAATGCATAAACAACAGCATGACCATCACCATGCTAAGTTCAGCATTTCCCTAGGATCACATTTTTTTTCCCTAATGTGTGACTCTTCTCTGTATCTTCTCGTTCTTTTCCCAAATAAATGTCCTCAGTTGCCACAGTACTTTTAATAGTTCTGTTAATGTGCATCATTCAAATGAATACATACCTTGAAAATCTAAGTGCCCGCATATTTGACAGTAGAATGTAAACTGAAAATAAAATTCCAAGCCTCCCAACTGACTAAACAGATTATCTCTTTGCAAGGGGGAACCCAGTGTTACCCTGAAAACTGAATTCTTAGCTACAATAGGATGGGGATAAGTCATACTTCATTATACCTCCTCCTTTGCTAACCATGATTAGGCTTTTCTCCCTGTGGGCTTGACAAAATCTACCCCTTTCCAAAGACTCCACCACTGATGGCAACCAACCACCTGACACCCCTCTATTTTTGTCTTATAAGAGACTACCAACCACAGGGTGGTTCTAGCCAGTCTACAGAGAATGCACAGTAAAGGAGTTCGTGTTCTCTGCTTCACCTTTTTATATCAAAGGAGCCAACACCTCTACCCTTAGATCATGCTAATGCCACCATTTTTTTTGTACATGGGAACCATGAAGCTCAACTGCGCATGCGCACAGATCTCTTTTCTTAAATATTCACAACTTATCCTTTACTTATTGAATATGTATATTTGGCAACTGTGCTCAACATAAATCCTTGTTCCCGTTGCCCCTCCCTTGAAGTATCTGTTTCTGGCTTCCAGCCAAGGCTGTGCTTTCCCTCCTGTCTGAATGGCCACCCTGCAGGCTGCAGGCATTTATGTGATATAAAGCTCTCCTTTTAAAATTTATGAACCTTGACATTCTTCAGTTGAGAAAACTAAGTTTTATTTTTTATATAATAAATATGTATGTTTGTTCACTCTCTCGTGTGTTTCATCATAATAATGTTTCTAACACTGTTACTCTTTGACCTTTTAATAATCTTTTTTCATTATTCTCTAAGCCCCTTCACAACTGCTAAATGTATTTCTCTTCTTTCAAATTACTAAGCCCTGAAGGGAATAAATTGCTATTATGATAATTTTTCTGTGTTTGTCTCATTAAATAACACATAAGAGTCTCTGGCTTTAAGCACACTTTTTTCACTTAATGCACTAGGTTGCTCAAATAAATACCAATTTCTCTTGTAGAAGTTGGCTTTGTAAATAAATGTATCTTACTCTGTGGGCAATTTTGGGCAACTGTAAAACAATAATTATAATTTTAAAAAGCAACATTTTGACACAAAAAATATATTGTGGAAACAGAGGCAAATTACATATTAATATATTTTATTTTTCCCACAAGCTAAGAATACATGTTATAGACTTCAGCAATTTATTTTCTTCCCCCAGATACCATGTAATATCCTGTATTAAAAAATACTCAACTATTATTATTAAGGCTGTTTTTTTTTTCCTATTCTTTCTTGGCTCACTTGTTTTAATATTTACTTTTAGACATATTGAAATTGAATAACATAAATTTATCTATGTATATAGGAATATTTGGATGAGTTAGGATTGGTAATTCAAAGTTAAAGTCCTTAGTATAATGACAAGTAAAGACGGATGATGAAGATTTTGCTGTATTCAAAGGAACACTTGATTTGTGATTACATATTTATATGTGGCAAAAATGTTTTTCCTTATAATAGGTGCCTTATGAAAGGTCTGCTTTTTGGGAACTTTTCTATCCATTTCTCAAATATTTCAATGACAAGCTAGAGTCATATGCTGTCAGAAGCTGTCCCTCACCTTCTTATTCTAGGAGACCGCCTCCCCCTGTAAAAGTCTTGGCCTTATAATATTATATCTGCATTTATGTATCCTGCTAATACCACCAACTACATCAATGAAAATCATGCTTAATCATCTAACATATATATTCAAATTATGTCTTTGCCTTTTCAAATTGCCTTCATGCCTAAAAAGCATTTATTTCAATTGCAGCTACCTGACAAAGAGTGTTCAACAAAATCACTGCTCCCTGGAAAGAGTCAGACTATCAAACCAATGACAGAATAAAACCGACAACGTAGTAACTTGTTATCAGTGAACAAACAATCAAGAATTGTAAGGTCTAATCACAGAATATACTGTTAGACAACAAAAATTTTTAAGTAGCACAACAAATATGTAATGGTTCACTTTTAATATATTTTTCCTTTATTTGAAAACGTGCTAGGCCAGACACGGTGGCTTGTGCCTGTAACCCCAACACTTTGGGAGGCTGAGACGGACAGATCACTTGAGTTCAGGAGTTGGAGACCAGCCTGACCAAAGTGGTAAAACACGGTCTGTATTTAAAAAAAAAAATACTAAAATTAGCTGGGCATGCTGGCAGGTGCCTGTAACCCCACCTACTCAAGAGACTGAGACAAGAGAATCACTTGATCATGGGAGGTAGAGGTTGTAGAGAGCTGAGATTATGCCACTGCACTCCAGCCTGGGCAACAAAATGAGACTCCGTCTCAGTGGAAAAAAAAAAAAAAAGTATCCTAAATATGGAATTAATTAGCCAGCCACCATATAACCAAAGCTTTAACCCTTTCTATTCCAAGGTACTCCTGTGCCACATAGGAGCTAGCACTAAGAGTCCTATTAACCTACTTACCTCAACTATTTAATAGTGGGGAAAGGGTAATACCAAGTATGCTTATGTGAATAACCCCAGGCTCTCCAGTCTTACTCTGCCCTGAACCACTTGCTTTGTTCTTCCGTAATATCTCAGTATCTCATACAAGTCTCGTACCAACATCTCAAATTTGATCTGTGTTGATGTATCCTGAACACATTTACTCTTCCTCTTATTATTAAATCTGTTTTGTTTTCTGTGGCATTCTTACATCATAACTAATACATTCCTTAATATCAGTAAAATATTTAGCACTTATCTGCTATAACTATTAACTTCTTTAACTTGTATTCTTTTTCTTCAGTTCTTTCTAAACCTACCCAAGTGTCAAAATGAAGGTTTTTCATTTTTCCATAGCCCATCAACCCCAAAGTCATCTGCCTCACTCTGAGCATTTCCTTCCAAATCTTACGATTTTGTGTCATGCTCCATTTTTTAAAAGTAAACCCTGTTTGGTGTACTAGAATTGAGCACTTATCTATTTCTGGCTACTCATCTTTTTGGCATTCCCACACATGCATTGAAGACTATAATACTTGCCTAACCAGATTACTCAGTATTCAAAGTTGGTCTAAAACCTTCAGTGAATTTAATGTTAATGTATATAGAAATGGTTCTAATTCACTAAGTTTCAATGCTTTGATTTAGTGTTCTCAATGGCAATATTTTCTATTTCCTTTTATACTTCTTCACCTTTAGCTCAACATAGAGCTTCTTGTCTTTAACAGATCCACTTTTTAAATGACAAATTATAGAAACCAACCGACTGGCCATAACACAATTTCTTATAATTATGTGGTTAATTGTTCTCAAAATCCAGGTTTTCCACCCCCAATACAAACATCCCTCCTATGTATCCTTATCATTGACAATTCCCATATTTATTTTTCTAAATATAGGTTAAATATCCTTCCAAATAGTATAATTTTTCTAATAATGGATTAATCCAATTGTTTTCTTTTTGTGGACACACTTAAGATGTTGAGTGGTTATAGAGACAAACACTAAATCACTTAGATTAAATTCATCGTCACCAACTTCAGGCAGACCCTCAATATTTCTCATCAGTCCAACTATATTTTTTCCAGTCAGTGCTTTTCAGTTCTTAATAACTCTTTAAATATTCTGCTCTCATCATATAAGTCAAAACTCTCAAACTTCTTCAACACTATTAAGCGATGATTTTGCCTTCACTGAAAAGGTCTTAAATCATTTGGAAGAAATGCTCTTCTCTTCACATAAACAAAACAAAAAACCTACCTGATGAATGATCTTACATCACGTACAAGGCTTTTTCCTCCACTCAGTTTCTGTATCTGAGCTACTGCCAGCTCAACAGTGACTCAACTCATTATTTTTCCTTCCTTCCAGCATCTTCAGTATTACCCATTCCACAAAATTCTTTCCATGAGTATGTGAACATACTAAAATCTCTCTGAAACTGCACTCTCTTACCACCAAATTCTCTTCCATTCATTACCATGAGTCTGTCATTCTCTTCAATGCCAAGGTTTTTGAAAATGGTGCTCACCGTAGTTATTTCCATTTTCTTAGCTCTACTCACTTTTTATCTAATTCCCATGTAGTTTCTGACTTATTCCACTGCATATACTTTCAAAATATTCAAATAGAATGTTAATGTCACTGTGTTTTATAAATATTTCATCCTGTATATTGTTCAAGTTCTTGCAGTAGTTAATACTATTTGCCACTTTATCTTTCTGAAAATATATCTGCCTGTATGAGTCTGTTTTCACACTACTGATAAAGACATATCTGAGACTGGGCAATTTATAAAGTAAAGATGTTTAATGGAGAACTCACAGTTCCACGTTGCTGGCGAAGCTTCACAATCATGGCAGATGGGAAGGAGGAGCAAGTTGCATCTTACTTGGATAACAGCTGGCAAAAAGAGAGAGCCTGTGCAGAGAACACCCTTCATTAAAACCATCAGATCTCATGAGACCCATTCAGTATCATGAGAACAACACAGGAAATACCTGTGCCCATGATTCAATCATCTCCCACTGGGTCCCTTTCACAGCACATGGGAATTATGGGAGCTACAAGATGGGATTTGGCTGGAAACACAAAGCCAAATCGTATTATTTTGTTCCTAGCCTCTCCCAAATTTCATATCTTTACATTTTAAAACCATTTATGCCTTCCCAACCGTCCCCAAAAGTCTCAACTAATTTCAGCATTAACTCAAAAGTGCAAAGTCTCATCTGAGACAAGGCAAATCCCTTCCACTTACGAGCCTGTAAAACCAAAAGCAA
Organism: Cebus imitator; assembly: GCF_001604975.1. Classification (NCBI taxonomy): domain Eukaryota; kingdom Metazoa; phylum Chordata; class Mammalia; order Primates; family Cebidae; genus Cebus; species Cebus imitator. Next base: position 3,352,868 of record NW_016107322.1, read on the forward strand.
GTTAGTTACTTCCTAGATACAATGGGAGTACAGGGATTGAATAAAAACAGCCATTCCAAATGGGAGAAATTGGCCAAAACAAAGGGACTACGTTTCCCATGCAAGTCTGAAATTGAGTGGGGCAGTCAAATCTTAAAGCTCCAAAATGATCTACATCTCACATCCAGTTCACACTGAGAGAGCTTGCTCAGGGAAACTACCATTTTTAAAACCACCAGATATCGTAAGATCCAGTCACTATCATGAGAACAAAATGGGAAAGACCCCTCTCCATGATCCAGTCATCTCCCACCGGGTCCTTCCCATGACACATGGGAATTATGGCAGCTACAAGATGAGATTTGTGCGCAGACATAGAGCCAAACCATATCACTGCCTTTGCTCTCATGGCACCACACTGTCCCGGTCTTCATCTTGTATTGAGTAACTCTATTTCACTGCTCTCTGAAAACTCTCTTCTTCACCTCTTACCATCCTTGATAACCCTCAGAACTTAATGCTAGTCTCTTCTTATTCTGATGATCTAAATGTAGAGCCAATGATTATTTTCCTACCTCTCTGCCAACATTGTCAATTGCATATTGCATGTCTATAATTTACAGTAACCTAAAACTCAAACATCTTCCTAAACAAGATGCACCGTCTTTTCAACATAATATTTTTCACATTTTTTCTGTGCTTCTATGCCTTTAGTGCATGGTCTCGCAATACAAATAGTTGTCCAGTCAGAATTATAGGAGTTCGCAATTTTCTTTTCTCATTCTCAGTCTCAGACCAACTTCCAACCAATCACTAACTTATAATCCATCTTTGTGTGTGTGTGTGTGAGACTGTGTGTGTGCGTGCACATGGGCGTGCACGGGCTCTGTCACTTAGGCTCAAGTGCAGTGGTGTGATCTCAGCTCACTGCGTGTGTGTGTGTGTGTGTGTGTGTGTGTGTGTGTGTGTGTGTGTGTGTTCTGTCACCCAGGCTGAAGTGCAGTGGTGCAATCTCTTGGCTCACTGCCACCTCCACCTCCCAAGTTCAAGTGATTCTCTTGTCTCAGCCTCCCAAGTAGCTGAAACTATAGGTGCCTACCACCATACCCCGCTAATTTTTGTATTTTTAGTAGAGACAGGGTTTCACCATATTGGTTAGGCTGGTCTCAAACTCCTGACCTTAGATGATCCATGCACCTCAGCCTCTCAAAGTGCTGGGATAGGTGTGAGCCACTACTCCTGGCCTTTATTAAAAATCTCGAATGTGTAGTTTTTTCCATCTTCCAGACACTGTTCAATATTCTAGGTTATTATCTTCTAAAATATTGAAATTAATTTTTTACTTCCAGTTTAGATCCTTCATTCTTCTCTCAATGTTAAACCATAATGCTCTTTCAAAAACACAGATTTGCTCATATAATTTCTCTGATGTACCCTTAGGTAAATTATGAATTTTTAATGGCCACAAAGCCCTTTATTATCTGCCCTCTGCTATCTGTTTCTTTGTCACCTGTTGCCACTCTATCCTTGTTCTTACAACCTGTTAGAAGGAAAACCTTAGACAAATGAATTTAATAGAGTTTAATTGAACAAAGTACAATTCACAAATTCGGCAGCCCCTGAACCAGAATAGGTTCAGAGAGGCTGAATCAACCCTGCTGCATGGTTGATTTATGGACAGAAAAAGGAAAGTGACAAAGAGAAAATGGAAGTGAGGCACAGAAACAATCACTGGTTACAAGCTTGGCAAAACAGTTGGCCGCTTTTGATTGCCTGAAAGTCAGTGACTGGGACAAGAGTAGGTTACGCTCTTTTTATACACTCAGTTGAGTTACAGTACAGTCTGTGTGGAGAAACCTTTAGACCAAACTTACATATAAGAAAGCAGTTTTAGGCTAAATTTAAAAAAACCAATTGAACCTGCTTCCAGGTTTCTCTACCTATAGCTTATTCTGTGCCTTGTCCACACATACATCATTTAGACCTCTAAGTTCTGAATTTTAAGTGAGAACTTCATTGACATCTACTCAATTATTAGCTTTTCTGTTTCATTTTCTCACTTAACTTCCTAATTTAATTTTTTTAATAGCACATATAATTGTTCATTTCATTTTACATGTAATATTATACTGCACATTGGAAAATCTGTATCAATGGGAGAATACTATGTGATTAAAAAAATTTAACTTCATCTTTGAGATATATTTTACTAAAATCATATGCACATAAATACATACTGATTGATTTTTATTATATAAATAGTTTCTAGGAAAATCTTAAATATGGGCACTTTTGCAAATAAATTTTCATAACTTAGAAATTTAGTGATTAAAAAGATTGCTCAAAACTTTACCTGGTAAATGCTTATTAGTACATGAAGAAATCCAAAGGAAGTAAAATATTTTAACTTATAATGAATTGTATTTTTATCTATTTAAAGCAATAGTTTAAAATTATTTCTGTCACTAGTATTGTCATTAAATACTACATGATATGAGCAAAGAAGCATCCTTTTCCTTATTCATCCCTGTATCTGTCAATTAAGACAGAACAAATTTTATTCTGTAATTTTCATATCTGAAATTCTACAAAATAAGATTGTATTTTTTTCCAAATTACTATAGGTTAAATATCTACTTAGTGCTAAGTGCTGTATTTTCCAAATATCATCACATTAGGGATTTGATTTCAACATACGGATTTTCAACATATGGAGGTTTTGAGCAAGGAAAGTAGCATGATTTTATGTACTTTCAAAAGATTACTCTGATTTTTAGGTGAGAAATTTACTATGGAAAAAAAAGGGAGTGGTGGTGGACTAGAAGTATGAAGAATTATTGGTAAAAAAAAAAAGAATTATTGGTAAAGTACTAATAATTGGTAAAGCAAGAGATAATCATACATAGTTTAAGATGATAATGTTAGAGAAAGTGGCTGCATTTGGGAATTTTTTTAAGTTTGAGAAAAATTAAATATGAATAAGAAAATAATATATTTTAAGGAGAAATATAAGAAATGTATAAACAAAAATAGTGAAAGTGAAAATAAGAGGTCAGATATAAAATTATCTTTTAATATAAAATAGTTTGATGATAGATGTTCAAGAGGTAGAAGAAAGAGGCTCACAATTCTCTGAGATTTCAAGCCAACATGACTGAAAGAGTGACAAAAGCATTAGTCAACATTGTGAATTATAAAGAAGAAAAAAGGTGCACAGTATTCTATGGTGTATATGTATCAAATTTTCTTTATTCGATCTATCATTGATAGGCATTTAGGTTGATTCCATGTCTCTGCTCAGAGATGAGAAATGAGAAAGTCCAAGTTGTTAAGTTAATGTATAAAATTAAAATATATCTGTTTTTCAGGCCAAAAAAAACGAGACAGAAGAAAGCTTTATATATAAACTGCAGGAGACAGTTAAGGATATATTTGTGCAGTGCTGTGAAGAGGGTCAACAAACAATTGCAAATTTGGGTCTGAAGATATAAGGGAGCAGAGAGCTAAGGATTATGGTTTTTCTTCAGTAATTTACAAATATCAATCAAAATCTGATTCAATAAGTTGAAAAAAAAAGGATTCAAAATAAAAGCTTATGAAACAGCACATAAAATATCCTGATGAACTGTTCTTTAATGTAACCAAGAAGCAGAATTTTATTTAGAGAAACTATGAAGAATCTGGGTGGGAACAGATTACAACATAGCAAGCTACAGAAGATCATAGCTCCCTTTAGAAAAATGGAAAATAACCTTAGGCAGGGGACACTTTTTCATTTCTTGGGATATAATTTAGCAGGGTTTCTTTTTGTAAAATATTCCTAATTGACGGAGTGCAAATATATCTATCACATAAAAGGCTTCCAACGACTGCCTTCTTGTCCTGTAAATGTTTCTCCTTTGAATATCATTTCCTTTTGAGATGCCGGTTCATTACAGAATGGAGTATCTGGCTTGATAATACAACTCAAAAGCGGGCAAAAAAATTAGTAGCACCTGAGTGTTATAGCAGTTATCATACAAAGCAGACTTCTGCATTTTAGTGAAACTCAAAACTGAAGAGTTTGGCTCCTTCTACTTGTTATGTTAGTGCTGATGGATTTTTGTGGCTACAAAGCTATAAGAACTGCTGTTCCAACATTCCTGAAGGAAAAAAAAATCTCTCAAGTTTACTTCACTGTTATAGGCAGACCAGCGTGGCAGGAGCACTGGGAGAGTGTAAATTGGTATTATGTATGCAGATGTTTGGAACTAAAGTCAAAGAACTGACCTTATTTTGAAACAGCCACCAGAGCAAGTACATATTAAAATTAGACAAAAATGATGATTTGGGAGAATAACTCTAAAATAGAGTTATATATATGAGACAGAGTCTTGCTCTGTCACCTAGGCTGGAGTGCAGTGGCACTATCTCAGTTCACTGCAGCATCAACTTCCCACTCTCAGGTGATTCACCCACCTTAGCGTCCGGAGTAGCTGAGACTACAGGGGTGCACCACCATGCCTGGCTAGGATTTGTTGGGATTAGGTTTTGCCATGTTGCCCAGGCTGGTCTCAAACTCCTGGGTTCAAGCAATCTACCTGCCTCAGCCTCCCAAAGTGCTAAGATTGCATGTGTAAGCCACTGTGTCCAGCTGAGAGAAAATAAAGATTTATTTATTCATTTCCAATAAAGTGACAGTATTAATACTTTGATCAACTCTCAAAAAAAGATTAAAATGCTAATTTTTTAAAGCTCTATGATAAGCCAGCATAACAAACAAATAAATTGTACATAAGTCAAAAAATAAGTGAGGGCAATGATCAAGAGACAAGAGACTAACTGCAGCTGACATTCACATTCATTTAAGATTATTTACTGATCCATGACAAGGGAAAGACTTTAAGGAGACATTCATTGTAAAACTAGCATCTCAAAGAACTCTGCTTCATTAAAAAGATGACTAGCATATGTAAACTTGCCTACCTCAACCCATGCTTATGTGCTACTAGAAAAATTGCTTATATTGTACCTTGAAGCCAGATGGGAACTCATGTTCCTGGAAATTGCTTATGATATACATTACCTCTGTAATATGTCGTTGATCATCAGACGCTTATTTTCAAATCCCACCCTCTACAAAGAAGATATGGAGATGGCCATTGACTTTAGCATTATGACGGGGCTCTAATTGACCATTGGAAAATGAACAGAGGAATGACATCTTCAAAGCTTTTTATCTCTACCCTAAATACATGGTACAGAGAGTGAATGCAGCTTCAAGCTGGGCATGAGAAAAGTAAGACACATGATGTGGACTTAAAGCTGACTCATAGCCTGGAACTAAGCAGAGCAGAATTATAAGATAGTGAAGAAAAAATAAATTACTTTTATTGTAAACCACTGAATTGGGGAAATATTTATTTATTTATTTATTTAATAGATGGATTCTCATTGTGTTGCCCAAGCTTAAGTGCAGTAATTATTCACAGGCACAAGCCCACTACTGCTTTGTACAAGAATTCTGACGCACTCTATTTCCAACCTGGACTGGTTTTCCCCTCCTTAAGCAGCCTAGTGGTTCCCCACTCCCCAGAGGTCACCATATTGATGCTAAACTTAGTGAGCACACCCCACCTGATCAGCATAGCGCACTATATCCCAGAAATTCTCCACTCAAGTGATCCTCTTGCCTCAGTCTCCCGAGTAGCTGGGACTACAGGCACATGCCACCATACCCAGCATGGGGAATATTTTTAATGTGGAATTATCAAAATCTGATGAATAAATATATTCTTGCTGATTTAAAATCTAAAACCTGCTCTCTAGGAAATTCTAAGTAATTTCTCTAAGCCAAAATTTTCTCACATTAATTGCTTCAACGAAAATGAGTACTTTAAAATCAAAACATGCATACACAGATATACACAAAGAAACAAGATACCATAAGCAGCAATCAGCCATCAGATATAGAATATTTCATAATGTTCATTTTTAAAAATAATTTTAGGTATAATTTATATAAAATAGAATATACCCATTATAATTGCTCAGTTCAGTTAGCTTTTGCAAATGGATACAACCATATTAGCATTACCACAAATGAACAATTTCCTTCACCCAAAATGTTATATATTCCACTTTATACTCACCTCCCCCAAAGATCTGGTCTTAGATAAACACTGGTTTGCTCTCTATCACTGTCCGTAAGATTTGCTTCATCTAGAGTTTCATATAAATTGAAAAATACAATACGTACTTTTTGGCCTAAATTCATTCACTCAGTATATTTTTGCGTTTCATTCATATTGGTGTCTCAATAGCATGACATCATGTGGATATACCTTAACATGTTTCTTATTTGCTGTCTGGATGAACATTTTGTCTAGATTTTTAGCTACTATGAGTAAAGCTGCTACAAATATTCATGTAGAAGTCTTCGTGAACTCACATATTTTTATTTCTTTGGGGTAAATACCAAGAAGTGAACTATCTGGGTTATATGATAGGTGTATGTTTAACATTATAAACAATTATCACATTATTTTCCAAAATGGTTATATCTTTTTATATTTCCACCAGCAATGTATGAGACTTCAAATTGCTTCATATTCTTACAAACTCTTGATGTTGTGTTTACATATTGCTTTGGTTTTGTTGTTGTTTACATTTTTCTCATACTAAAGGAGATGAAAAACTTTAATCTTCTTACTGTTTCTCTGCATATCTCATTTTGTATAGTACCTGTTCAGATATGTTGGATACTTTCATTTTTCTTTTCTTATTATTTGGCTATTGGTTATATTTACATACTAATATTATAGACACAAGTTGTTTGTCATATATATTTGTTGCAGATATATTGTTTTAGTGATCACATGTTTCTTTTGTTTTCTATCTTGTTTTTAAATTCTTTTTAACAATTTTTTAAAAATAGAGACAAGGTCTCACTGTGTTGCCCAGGTTGGCAATGTAGCAATAATCCCTGGGTTTGAGCATTCCTCTCACCTTGGCCTCCCAAGGTGCAGTATGACAGGTATGACCCTCCACTTCTGGCATATTTTGTGTTCTCAATTTTTTTTTTTTTTAGTTGGGTCTCACTCCCTCTCCCAAGTTGGAGTGCAGTGGCACAGTCTCAGCTCACTGAAACCACTGCCTGCCAGGCTCAAGCTATCTCCCACCTCAGCTTCTTGAGCAGCTCAGACCACAGGCACTCACTACCATGCCTGGCTAATTTCTTGTTTAGATGGGGTCTCGCCATGTTGCCAAGGCTGGTCTTGAACTCCTGAGCTCAAGCAATTCATCCTCCTCATGGTCCCAAATTGCAGAGATTGCAGGTGTGAGCCACTGAGCAGGGTCTTTAATGTAATTATTCTAAGAGAAGATTCAAATTTTGTTAAAGCCCAATTCTATATTTGTAAAAATTTTATGACTGTATCTTTTGCATCCAGTTTACAAAATGATTGACTATATTAAGTTCACAAAGATAGTCTCATTGCATTTATTTCTAATATTATCATAGTTTTAGATTTTACATATATATATCAGTGATAATTTCCGGGTTAATTTTATATATAAAGTGAAGATAAGTTTAAGATTCATTAAAAAAAAATAGATAAGCAATTATTACACCACATTTTAAAAAATATATATTGTATTGCGTTTTAGGTTTTGGGGTACATGTGAAGAACATGCAAGATTGTCACATAGGTACATACATGGCAATGTGATTTGCTGCCTTCCTCCCCATCACCTATATCTGGCATTTCTCACCATGTTATCCCTCCCCTACTCCCCACTCCCTGCTGCCCCTCCCCTAGTTCCCCCTGACAGACCCCAGTGTGTGATGCTCCCCTCCCTGTGTCCGTGTGTTCTCATTGATCAACACCTGCCTATGAGTGAGAACATGAGGTGTTTGATTTTCTGTTCTTGTGTCCATTTGCTGAGAATGATGGTTTCCAGGTTCATCCATGTCCCTACAAAGGACATGAACTCATCATTTTTTATGGCTGCATAGTATTCCATGGTGTATACATGCCACATTTTCCCTGTCCATTCTATCATCAATGGGCATTTGGGTTGGTTCCAAGTCTTTGCTATTGTAAACAGGGCTGCAATGAACATTCGTGTGCATGTGTCCTTTAAAAGGTTGTTCACTACCTGACAAATTGTCTTAAGACACTTGAGGAAAATATCTATGTATGTGAGTGTGTATGTGTGTGTGTGAATTTCCGTGTGTTGGTGTGTGTGTCTGTTTCTGCATTCTGTTCCCTTCGTTTTATCAGTCTGTCTGTATTTCTGCCAATAACACACTGTCTTGATAAGTACATCTTCAGGATAAATCTTGGAATCACTTAATGTATGTCTACCAAATGTGTTTTTTATTTTTTCAAGATAGTTTTGGTTAATTTAGATGCTTTACATTTTTGTTTGAACTTCAAAATTCCCTTTACACTCTTTTAAAAATGTTATTGAGATTTTAACTGAATCCTGTTGAAATTAGAGAGCAAATTATTAAAAATTGATGTCTTAATACTTAGTGACCCAATCAGTGGACAAAGTCAGTAAAATGATTCATATCTGTAATATCTCTCAGCAATATTTTCAGTTTTTAGTAAACATATTCTAAACATATTTTGAAAGAAAAACAAAATACTTCATATTTTTAAAGCTGTTGTAAATGGTAATTCCTTAAAAATTACCTTTTCTCCCTGTCTCTACTATATACAAATAAAATTAAGTAATTAGCTTTTGCATTCTGATTTTTTATCCCATGAATTGGCTAAATTTACTATTTGTTCTAGTAGCATTTTTGTGTGTGAATGAATCCATTTATATTTCTTTCTTCCCAATTTGTATGCTATTTCTCTTTACTTATCTTATTGTATTTACTAAAAACTCCAAAACAATGTAGAATTAAATTGGTGAGAATAACCAAGTTATTTTCTTTTCCTCAACCATGGAGAGATATCAGTTAATGTTTCGAATTAAATATACAACTAACAATAGGTTTTTGTAGATGTCTTTATCAATTTGAGGTATTTCCTTTCTGTTTGTAGTTTAAATTTTCTTGTGAGATGGTGTTGAATTTTTCATTTTTCTGCATATATTTATATAAATTATATGCTTTTGTTTTGTTTTGCCTATATTCTGTTTAATATGAATCAAATTGTAAAATGTGGACTATGCCTACCAGCCAAAGATCAATCAAGATAAGGTTAATTAAGAATCAGATGAGTACAAAATTTTCTATTTGGGATATTAAAGATATTTCCAAATAACCCATAAGTTGTGGGTATACAAATGAACATTAGAATATAATTTAATATGTAATCATTAGGAAAATACTAAAATTTAATATGTAATTATTAAGAAAATACTAAATATCAAAACTTGTAAAGGGTTGGGGACACAGCCAAACCATATCAATCTACAATATTAATTATTAGGTTGGTGCTAAATTAATGCATTTTTTGCCATTGAAGTTAACAGCAAATACCACAATTACTTTTGCACCAACCTAATATTTACAAATAAGTACATTGAGAAGAGTTTTTGTACACAGCTATGTAAAGAGTCGGCTATGAAATGTTCTTGGAATAATACTTTAGCAATTCTTAGTAAAGTGGAGCAATTCCACTTATTAATATTTGGTTGAGATAAATCTATGCATATGTATTCTGTTAAAAGCACAATATAATTCATAGTGCCATTATATACACTAGTAAGATACTGGGACATCCCAATATTCATCAAGACTTGAGTGAAGACATTTTTGCTATATTGATATAGTAGAGTAATATTCAGAACTGAAAAATGAATTAAATACAGCTATACAAAGCAACGAGGTGAAAATAACAGAATATATAAAATATAATTCAACTTACATACAATTTAAAGCCACGCCACACCTAACAATGAGTGCCTCAGAAAAGGTGCATGAGTGAAAAACAGAAAAAAGTCAGAATGATTAAAGGAAAAATGGGGATAGTGTTTAAACTTGGTAAAGAGTAACAATATATTATCAGAGAAAGGGACTGACATCAATGTAAGGGGTCTCTCAATTTGGATGAGGAATCCATTGGTGATAATTTTCCTCTTATTAACAACACTTTAGGATTTATATAGATCTGTGTGTGTGTGTGTGTGTGTGTCTGTGTGTGTGTGTGTGTGTGTGTGTGTGGTGTTTACCATCATTATAGACTTGGCCAAATTAATCACTTTCCAAAAGAATTAGAATCAGATAATGCTCAATTTTAGTAGAACTTTTGGTTTTTCATTTTCAAATATATGCTGCAGAATTAAATTATACTCTGTGTTCTCTTAATGAAGATGGGGCAAAGAAACTCAATCATATATTGATTTTTTTTTTCTTTGTACTTCTTTGATCTTCCTATTGGCAAGACTTGGAAGCAACAGCTTTAGGGATGAAAGAACACAATTTGGCAAATGTAGAACTTATTCAAATATCATAGATTTGGAGTTTAAAACCGAACTCACACATATCAAGGTTCAAGTTCAATTTGTTTTTTTTTGTTGTTGTCTTTTGTTTTTTTAAATATATACTTTATTGCGTTTTAGGTTTTGGGGTACATGTGAAGAACATGCAAGATTGTTGCATGGGTACATAAACGGCAATGTGGTTTGCTGCCTTCCTCCCCATCACCCATATCTGACATTTGTCCCCATGTTATCCCTCCCCAAATCCCCACCCCCCGCTGAATTTCTGCTTCAAGAGACGAGGCTTACTTTTGCTAAGATTTCAAAAGCATTTAACACATTCTGTGTGAAAAATATTTTTGTAATTGAGTTAGTAAATACTCAAATATTGAGAAAATTACTCAATAATTAATAATTACTCAAATAATTAGAAAATAAAAGTATTCTCCAATTTTAAAGTAACCAATGCATCTTTCATACTGCTAAGTGCATATGATCTAATTAAAGCCCATAGTCAGTTGCCTACACATTAATTAATATCACTGGCACTGGAGGAAAATAAAAATGAACATCTTAGATTGCAATTTTCATTTCTAAGCTCTAACCTCCAAATCATCAAATATTAAAAGAATATAAGATATCTCAAATGTACTGAGATACATTTAAGCTATATTGTCTTCCAAACACAAAAGAAAAGCATCTTGTAATTTAACATTCAACATAGATATTCAATTGTTGAGGCAATTGAACAAAAAAGTAACTCTTTTCAGTTTGAAAGTAAAATTAATAAGTAATTCAATATAAAAATAATAATTTTAAGTCATTCTGAATACTGTATAACAAAAAAAAAATTCAAAGTTTCCACTCTTTTCCCATACAAAACCATGTAGTTCTAATAGTTACGTTTATTTCTCCAGTATGCTCACCCGTGCTTTACAATGTCTTCAATACACACATTTTAATATACTTCTAAAAGGCTTTGAACAATGACTTTTATGCTCATAAACCTAGGATATTGAGTTCTTATTAATACCACTTAGATGTATCTATAAGGTACTTACTAAAAGAAATCATTCGGTCAGGTACCGTGGCTCCTGCCTGTAATCCCAACACTTTGGAGGCTAAGGCAGGTGAATCACGAGGTCAGGAGAGACCACCCTGGCTAAACTGTGAAACTCCATCTCTATTGAAAACACAAAAAATTAGCCAGGCGTGATGGCACGCATTTGTAGTCCAGCTACTCGGGAGGCTGAGGCAGGAGAATCATGTGAACCCAGGAGGTGGGGGTTGCAATGAGCCGAGATTGCTCCACTGCACTCCAGCCTGGGCGACAGAGCAACACTCCAACAAAAAAAAAAAAAAAAAAAAAAGGGAAAGTGAACAGCAGCTCAAAACTGAAAATTCAATTTCTAAAACCTTAAGATAGAATAGAAAACCGATTCAGGGAAAATGCTTTAAAACATAAAATCTCAGCAAGTTAAGACTGTGGAAAAATTAATATTTTTGAAACCTGGGGACCTGACCCAGGAAAAAGCCAGATAGCTACAAGACCTGGAGTCAAATTTGATATCAAATAGTAATCATGTAAAGTTGAATGAGTCCGTTAATCAACAAACATTTGTGATTGTCTCCTAGTGCAATGGATTATGTTAAATTTTAGGAATTCTAAGAACAAAACAAACCTTGCGCTCAAAAGAATGATGGATTTTGTTTTGGTAAATAATGTCCCTTATTCACAATATAAAAACTAATAGAACTAATAATAACTAATATGCAGAGTGATTTAAAAATACAAATCAAAGCTTTAACTCATTCTGAGCTAGAGGGTTAACAACAAAACTATTGGCCTCGAAGTAGAAGTATAATGGTGTCCACAGAAAAGACATGAAAATTATTAACCACTGCTGCTAAGAGTATCTACAAAGGACAAGAAGGTAGAAGAAAAAGTAACCAGGAATGGGTCATGAAGAGAGAAAGGGAAACATTTGGGAACATGACAGATGATAAGCCTGAAAATATAGGTCTAAAACACAAAGGTTTTGTTTGAAATATTACAGGCTTTTATGTTTATTTTGGAAACCAATGTGGAATTCCTGAGTAAATTTAGGTAACAAGAGACAATGATTCAATTATGATATTTTAAAAGGCCACTCTGTCGGCAATAAGGATAACAGGTTTCTATTTAGGAAGACTCTAAGATGGACAAAACATTTACATGTGTTCCCAGCAAGAAACAATGCGGTTTTCAAAAACGATGGAAATATACACATTTCAAAATAAATTTTGAAGGCAAAATCATTAAGATCTAATAAAAATTTTAATGTAGGGAAAGAGAGAATATAAAGTGAAGGATGATTTCAGTTTTCTAGCTTACTTGTTAAGAAAGTTAAACAAATATCCCCCAACACTGCCTGCCCCCTTCTCATTTTAAAATATGGTCCCATATAGGAATTCACTCAGTGAAGTATATAATTTGATAGAATAGGAGAATTACAACTTACAGCCAAAGAGACGCAGCATATTCTCTGATTCACAGAAACACACTGTTAAAGTTATTAGCATGTTACTGGCCTTGCTGGTATTCAGAATAATGTGCTGTCAATGAGAAGAGACCCAAATATCCTAGAGTTGCATTATCTGTGATATAAATTAAAATAGGTAGTACATATTATGACCTTATTCTTTGCCATAAACTATTCTGATCTCTTTACATCCATTAACATATCTAATTCTCTACACACATCCCTACTGGATAAGTACTGTTATCTTCTCCAGTTGACACATGAGGCAATTAAGATATAATAAAATTACAAAGTCTTCCAAGAGCATGTGACTGTTACCAGATTTCAAGTCTAGCCAACCAGGCTCCTGTGTTTTTTCCTTGCTCTTCATATGTAGTTCCTTTGCTTCATTTGCATGTATATATATGTATACACACACATATATATATGGCAGTTACTCCATATATATATATTTGTCTAAGATAATTTTAATGAGTAAAAGTGATAAATTCACAGCAATAAAGATAGTAAGGAATTTCGTCACTCCTGAACTATCAGCAACAGCTTTAAATTATTTTCATTTCAGTTTATTGATTAAATTTTTGTTCAGTAGATAAATGTAGTTTAAATATCATCAGACAAATACTGCATAATCTCAGTTATATATGAAAGTAGAACTCATAGAAGCAGAGAGTAGAAAAGTGGTTACCAGGGACTGGGGATGTGGAGAGTGGAGAATTCAGAAGATTTTGATCAAAGGATACAAAAGTTATTTATCTATTTATTTATTTGTTTGTTTATTCACGAGACAAAGTCTCACTATCACACAGGCTGGGTGCTGTGATGTGATATTGGCTCACTGCAGCCTCTGTCTCTCTGGTTCAAGCGATTCTTGTGCCACAGCCTCCCAAGTAGCAGGGATTGTAGGTGTGCACCACCACGCACAGTTAATTTTTGTATTTTTAGTAGAGATAGAGTTTTGTCACATTGGCCAGGCTGCTCTTGAATTCCTGGCCTCCTGTGATCCTGCCTTGACCTTCCAAAGTGCTGGGATTATAGGCATGAGCCACCATGCCTGGCCAAAGGACACAAAATTTAAATTAGACAGGAAGTTCACAAGATCTATTGTGCAACGTGATAACTACAATTAATAACAATATATTATATATTTAAATATTGCTCAAAATAGATCTCGAATGTTCTCATTACAAAAACAAAATGATAGTTATGTCAGGTACTAAATATGCTAACGAGCTAAATTTGAGCATCTGCAATATAAACATGTATCAATATATACATATTTTTGTATATACACCATAACTATATAAAAATTTTATTTTTCAACTAAAAAATATTTTAAAAGCATAATAAGACAATTTAAAGCTAAACATCTTTCCCACTGTAAGTGGCAAGGAAAGGTAGAAAAGACCACTTGTGTTTAAGGAAGTACATTTGAAAAAATTGGAAAAGTCAATAATTGCTGGATGTTACAAAAGTATCCAAATATATGTGAATTTCACACCATGGAAAGCTGTTTTCCACTAGGTAACAAAGTGGTTCTGCAATGGTTATATTTGTATAAATCAAAATTCAGTAGCAATTGACAACACTAGGGAGTCTGGAATATTTCTTTTTGCTTTTGCAACAGAGGAATCACAAATTGCGTGTATTTTATCTAATTTGAGGTGAATTCTTGCAGACTTGAGACAGCAGTCTTAGAATGTTTGCAGATTTATTCCAATTATATTCTTCCCTGCAGTAGGAAGATGTCTTGAAAAATAGACAGTAGCATCATGATGGAAAATGTGATACTTGTTTAAAGAAGCTTAGAAATTTGATTTTTTTTTTTACCTTGTATTGTTGAGAATAGCCCTGAAAAAGCCGTGTGCCTGAATTTTCAATCTTCAGAAATCATTATTCGGTTTTCAGTAGTACTTTTAAAGAAAGAAAGTGTTACTAAATGCCTCTCCTTCACTTCTCAGCAAATATAATGCAAACTTCTTATGTGACCTAATTTTATTATTGAAAAGAGGTAAGTTTTAATCCACCTCTTAGAGGGATGGAAATATTGATATGATGCAAAAGATAGAAACATGGTGGAGAAGTATGACAGCCACAGGGAAAAGCTGCCGCTGGGCCATTTGTGCGTCCAATGAACCCAACACTCTTAAATTGAAGTCAGTGTCTTAATTCAGTAGCATGTGGCAATTCAGCCTCTAGGAAGGTTGGTTCTGAATCTCTGTCTGATAAAAATAAACCCAGATATTGGCTACACTGTTCTTGAAAAAAATATGGTTTTAGGAATAATTGCAATATTAAGTAGATTTATGAAATTCCAGCTTGGAAGCATCAAAGTTATATCAATTTCACTTAGCATGTTCCGGAGAAGCCTGGCCTAATAAACAGACAGTATAATTTTATGTTTATAACTTCTAGAAAGATATTTGAGATCTGCGACAACACGTTTAACAAAAATCACAATTACTTTCGCACCAACCTAATATATAGATTGTCTTAATAAATATCAAATGTTTTTTAAAAGCCCATTTTGCCATTTTTGAGGTCTCCATAGAGTGTGAGAGCTACGAGCTGCAAAATATTATTAATTTCTTGCTCTCCTTAATGTGTAAAAGCGATAAGTGGCTTTTTCATATCATCACTGACAACTGGATAAAACATTAAACACTGTTTATGTATTCTTTTTCTAGGATATATGTAATTCTACATGCTAAATCACAATAAACTTTGTTTATAATTCATTGAGTAAAGAAATATTGTGATATGGTTTGCCTGTGTCCCCACACAAATTCTCATCTTCAGTTGTGGTTCCCATAATCCCCATGTGTCTTGGGTGGGTCTCCATGAACTCTAATTGAATCATGTTGTTCTCATGATAGTGAGTTCTCAAAAAATCTGATGGTTTAATAAGGGGCTTTCCACCCTTTGCTCGGCACTTCTGTCTCCTGCTGCCTTCTGACGAAGGATATGTTTATTTTCCCTTCCATGATTGTAAGTTTCCTGAGGCCTCCACCGCCATGCAGAACTGTGAGTGAATTAAACCTCTTTTCTTAATTATCCAGTCTTGGGTCTGTTTTTTGTTTTTTTGGGTTTTTTTTAGCAGTGTGAGAATGGACTAATACACATTCCTTGAAAACTCTGTCTTTCTCCACCTCCACATTCACATGTTTTGTTTCTCAACATCTGTGTTTATCAAAGAATGATACCATTTAGGAGGAAGAGATGATAAAGAGATCAACATTAGAGGATGCTTTTGGAGTGACTGTTGGCAAAACTGTCATGAAATTTTTGGTAAAATATCAAATATCTCAAAGAAATAGAAATCAGTAGCCTTCTTTAGACATTCTCTTTGTAAGAGGGTTCTGTTTTCTTACAAAATAAAGCAATATAATCTGCCTTTAACTAAAGACAATAACTTCATTGTTCAATGGACTTTTAACAAATAAATCTTATTTATTATACAAGATTGTGCACAGTAATGCAAAATTATAATAAAATAAAAACTTCTACAATGGTAATCAAGTAAAAAAGATGATTTTAATCCACCAAATAATAAATAAATTACAAAATGGAATACAAATGTCATTAAAGTATCACGAAAAGTTCTATGAATGTCTCAAGAAGGAACAATAGCTCTTGGGCTCTTTTTCAAGGTAATATTTGTATTGAATTTGCTCTTGAAAATTCAGGGAAAAGCATTCCAGAACAAAGCAATAAATTAAAACAGAGGTTTGTATACCAGAAAAAAGAAAGATAAGAGGTCTTTAAACTTTGCTCATTTATCACAGTGGATATGTGTTTATCACACAAGGAATGTGAGGGGAATGTTGATGTAAGAGAGTTAGTAACAGTATGAAGAATTTGAACTTCACAAGAAATGAAAAGCCATTGTATGTGTGTTTATATGTGCACATATGTGTGTATGCTGAGGGGTGAAGAGATTTGATAGAGGTGATAACACTAAGAAGTACCAAGCATTAATTTGGTAAATATATAGATCAAATTAGATGAGAGGTAACAGACTAGAACATATCAAGGAAGCTATTGCATAACAATAGTTATAAAAATAACAATGAAGTTGGCAAAGGAAAAAAAAAGGCAAGAGAGCCATAATGGACATGGAGACACAGAGGAAAAGGCACATGTTTGGTGAAAAGAGAATAGTCAAGTACAGCTCAAATATTATTTTTAAATTTGACATTAAGTCATTTATCACTTTTGTACAAATATAAAGCTTTTAAACATATAAAGGCACATAAACATAGGCACATAAAGAGAAATCCATATGTACAATGAAGCTCAGAATAATACTGTCTATAAGATTTTTTTATTAGTTATATTTGTTCTCCAAAACTGACATTAATTAAGTTTTCACTAAAGCATTAGAATTAACTATTATACATATACATGAATACTAGAGAAGATTAGGAAAAAAACTCCCCCATGATTTTAGTCATACTCACTGTTTCCAATTTAAAAATCATCACAGGTCAAACTATACGGAAATAGTCAGCCTTCCCCACCAAGTCAGCAATAGCATTAGAATCAGAAAATTGACATCACCTGATGAATAGGGTCAACAGCTGCTGTAGCAGCAAATTTAACACATATATGCAAACTCTAGATGTCAATGGTGCAAAAATATCATTGACCAAGCTTTCCACTTCTACAAATATGATAACTGCTTGTTTCTTTCTTTTTTTTTATTCACTATTCTTTGGTGGTCTTACATAACAAGTTCAATGACCTAAGTTCTGACCTTCCAATTCAGACACACTGGGAAGGAAGATACAAATACACACAACAGTTTCCAGAAACAAAATTCACTTTCACCTTAAATTAACAGGATATGGAGGACATTAACCACTATGTGACCCTGAGATAATGATTTGATATCACTTATCCTGTGCTTGATTAAAATATATTAGGGGACAGCTAGAATGTCTTAACAACCCCTGAGGAAATAAAGAAAAGGTTCTTGGGGAAGAGTATTTCAACCTAGTGTTGAAAAGCAATTTGAGGTTAATTGCCTGATTTTGAGTCATGAATACTAGTTCTCCAGTCTCCAGGGCAGAAGTTGAATCTTAATGGAGAAGGGATATTACTCCAGAAGGAAGTATAATGACTGTCCTTTGTGAGTCTGTGATTGCAGAAGCAATGATCTGTTAAATGGTACATAATCCTCCAGAGAACTCTCTGATCCAGACTTAGTAATGAAAGTTAGATCAGGGAGAGAACCATCTAAGTTCGCTCCCCTGCTAACATTTCTAATGCTCAGGGAAGATGCAGAAACAGGTGGTCTTCAAGCTGAAGAAATTCTCATAATGAATGGCTACAATCACCACAAGGACATGATAAAATGGGCTTGGTAGAAGCAAGTATCCACAAAGGGCTTTCAGGTTTTTAGTTGACCCTTGAACAACATGGGTGAACATGCTGACCACCACACCATCAAAAACATGCATATAACTTTTAAGTCCTCCCAAGCTTAACTAATAGCCTATCGTTGACCAGAAGCGTTACCTACATATAAACAGCATATTAGCACATACCTTATATGTAATATATATTGTACACTGTATTCTTATAATAATCTAGAGAAAAGAAAATGATATTAAGACAATCATAAAGGAGAGAAAATGTACTTACTGTTCACTAAATGAAAGTGAATCATCTTAAAGATATCCTCATTGTGATTACTCTAAAAAGGAAGGGGAAAAGAAGCATTTGTCTTGGTGATTCAGGGGTGGCAGAGGAAATGAAATGGGACCTGTGCAATTCAAACCTGTGTTCTTCAAGCATCTACTGTATATTTATATGTATGTAAATTATACATATTTTCTATATATGTTAAATATATTTAATTGATCCAGTGGGAGCAGAAGCCAGTGACATTTGGGATACCTAGGAGATATTGTATAATTGCATGCTACATAACACTTAATAAACTTTAAGAAAATTTCATTTTGATGCACTGCTCCTAATATGTGTTTAAGTTTTGCTTAAATTTATTTTTATGTACCTAATGAAGGATTTCTCAGATTCTCTGGGCCAAAGAAGTGTAACATTTCAATATTTCTTGAGCACACGATCATCTTTATTGCCAAATTGTGAGATAAATGAAGTTGAATTCCCCACACAGCTACAGTTTACTATTCATAAGTATCTCAATAATCATTTAAAACACTGATGTGTGACATTGGTTATATATCTGACAGCATCCTTCATTCTTTAATTCTTTTATAGCTAAATAATCAGAATTCATCATTTGATTAAAAATGACTGGAGGTATCCATCTTTATACATTATGTGTTTTCATATGCAGAAAATTATTTAATTTTATCTCTTAAGTGAACATTTTTTATTATGATCCATGAAAGGTTCTATATGTGATATACTGTAAACTATACATATTATAACATTTAAAAATATTGGATTAAATGTATTCAATTATTTTAATATAATTTAGATTTTGAACAAAATAATTTTAATATAAATATATTAACTAATTTTTTATGTTTATGAGAAACTAGCATTCCACTGATATTTATGACTTCTTTATTTAGTATTAGTTTTGATTTATTTTATTTTTGATCCAGTGACTTCCTCCTTCTACACATACCTCTAAATATTGCACATACCACTCACTTTTGATTCTAAGGAAATAACTGTAAATTTGCCATCTTAGGCAATATTGATATTTCAGCATTTCTCAAATTTGAGTAATAAATATTTGAAAGGATATTAAGGGTTTGATGTTTAGAAGGAAATTATGCTGTCTGACAAGGCAAAATTTTAGTTAAACCTAGTTAAGATTTATTTACAAAGATTTCAAGAAGTTTTAATTTGCTGATATGTATTTTGATTCTTAAAGACAGAATAAATTATGAATAATTGTGCAAAATATTAGAGGAATTCTGTTTTTACAGAGCCTCTTGCAGAATGGTTAGCCACTAAATATACCATATGAAATGACACACGATTGCAGTACTCATTTTATTTATGTATTTATTCCTGCAAATAACATCACTATAATAGAAGCTAAGATAGGCCTTTTGGAATATCTTCTCAGGGTTTTTTTGTGTGACTGAAACTCATGACTCCATCTGGACTTGCCAACCCTGCTTCTGTGGCCACGCTAAGAAGCGATTCAGCCCACAAGAGCATACACCCACTATGATTTCATCTCTGCCCCAGCCAATCAGCAGCAAGCACCTGTTACCTGGCCACTCCTGCCTCTTCTGCCAAATTGACCTTGAGAAACCTCTAACCTGCGAGACTTGAATGCGATCCTTTTTGTCTGAACTCCATTTCTCACATGGTGTGGCTGACCTTGTGTTTATTTTACTCTTTCTCTACTATTCTTTTTTTATTCAGCAGGCAGAAAGTACCCCTTGGGCAGTTACATTTCTGCAAGCCCTTTTGTAATAGCATTAGTGCATGAGGATGGAGCCCTCATGACCTAAACACTTCCCATTAGGTACCACCTTCCAACACTGTTGCACTGGAGATTAAATATCCACATTCAAACCATAGCAGTATGTGTCTAGATTCATTTTCCTTTTTTTTTTTTTTTGCTTGAGGATACCTGGTTGTTCCAACACTATACGTTTCTTCTTTCTATTGTTTTGCTACAGGAAAGGGATCTTGACCCAGGCCCCAAGAGAGGGTTCTTGTATCTCATCTCGTGCAAGAAAGAAATCAGTTGAGTCAACAGTGCAATGCAAAAGCAAGTTTATTAAGAAGTAAAGTGGTGAAAGTACAGCTACATTATAGACAGAGTAGGGCATTCCCAAAATAAGAGAAGGAACGCAGCCACTTTAAGTACAATACTTGTTTATATATCAGATAAAAAATGATCATGGGGAGACGTGCTCTGCTACAAAGGTTTATGATAAAGGATTAACTTTCTTAATTACTATATTTTGCAAGAATTGATATTATTATCTTTAAATCAAAATTAGGAATACTTCTGTTCTCAAGATATTGAGATATGTGGACACTCTGTTTAGTAAACATTATCAATCTGCTCCCTTAACAATAAACATCTAGAGGCTAGGAATATCTAACTTTCTGGGAATGCAGCCCAGCAAGTCTCAGCGTCATTTCCTAGCCCTCACTCAAGATGAAGTCACCAGAGCGACTTCAAACATTTCTGACAATTTTATCTTTTCTCTTTTTCTAAGATCAGTTAACTCATTTTATGTGAGTTTATTCCAGGATTCTCCGTTTTGCTGCATTAATCTTTTGTCTATTTTCCACCAATACCACATTGTCTTCTTTACTGCAGCTTTATTATTACTTATAAGTTTGAATAATATTTTTCAGCACTTACTGTGAGACAGGCAGTATAATAGGAGTTTGTGTTAATACTGGAGGCAAAATAAGACAAGCACTTTGAACTCATGGATATAAACATTCAGTAGGGAAAATAGATATTAATTAACAAATCTTAGAAGTGAAGTAAAAAACAAAACTCACTTTGAAGAAGTGCTGCCAAAAGGTTGTGGGAGCAGGAGAAGGGGAAAATTGCATAATTAAAATTTTTGAGTTAGTTATTATCAACCAGAGAGCAAAATGAAGAATATTTTAATAATGTATGTGAGAATGATGTGGATAAGATTAGATATAATTTATAGACAGCACACGTTCAGGCTTTGTGTAGGAGGAAGCATGACATAATTGAGGAACATATGGAAAACCTGTGCAATCAAATGGGCTACAGAGGGCAAGGTAAGCTTGAACACAAAATCTAGTTGTTGAAGAAGACAGTGACCAGAGCATGGGAACTCTGTATTCAAGTTAAGAACTGTTATATTTATGTTAAAAACTTTTTATATTTATACTAAGAATCAGTGGTAAGCTACTTTTAAGTTTTAAGCAAGGTATGGGCAGGGGGAAGAGGTGAACTTGAACATATTGTTCCCTTTTAAAATATCTCTATGATAATCTTTCAAAGGAGTGCTTGAAGGTGAGGGCAAGGAGAGACGCTGGGAAAGAGCTAAGAGGTTACTGTAGTAGTTCAAATGGGAGGTGATGACAATGTATAGAACAGAATGGTGGTGAAAAAAGAAAAGTGGGTAGATCAAAAACATGGTAAGAAGACCAACCAGATTAGCAAAGAATTGAGTATGGTCTTGAGGGAGAATGCAGGGTAAAGTGGATTCCAGATATTTGATTTAGATGACTGTTTAAATAGTGGTGGCATTACATACGAACTTTGGGACCACCAGGAGGAGGGTAAAGCTTACAAAATACCTATAATGGGGCCGGGCACGGTGGCTCAAGCCTGTAATCCCAGCACTTTGGGAGGCCGAGGCAGGTGGATCACGAGGTCAAGAGATCGAGACCATCCTGGTCAACA
>NW_016107322.1:3376331-3429850 GCF_001604975.1 Cebus imitator
TTTTTTTGATTGGCTTCCCTTTGTGAGTAACCCAACCTTTCTCTCTGGCTGTAACAACAGTTTCTAAACTGTGGACTATAGACCTGTGAGCATCTGAAAACTTTCAAAGGATCTACAAGGTCAAAATACTCTAAGATGTTTCTTGTCTTTTTCACTGTGTTAATATTTGCAGCAATGGTGCAAAAGTAATGATGAATAAAAATGCCTATGCCTTAACATGAATCAAAGCAGTTGCACTAAATTATACGAGTAGTCATTATACTATTCCTAATTACAAATGCTTAATAAGAAAAAGCAGAAAGAAAATCTGCCATTTTTCTTGGAAAGGGCCTAGAAGCAGCAGCAATCAATTATTAATTTTATTTAATCTCAACTTTGAGCACACATCTTTGAAAATAACGTGTCACAAAATGAGAAGTATGCATAAAGCATGTGCTGCAGACCAAAATACCACTGTTGCATTGAGAAAAAGGATCTGCATATAACTTTTTAGTTATCAGCTAGATTAGCTGCTTGTGCAGGAAAGAGTTAATACCTATGGCAGATCTGACTGCCTTTCCTTAGAAAGACCTGCTTGTGATGCTGGCCCTTAGATGACACCTGGGAACGTGAATTTAGAGTATGTTCCCACTATTCCCCAAATCTTTGTGTAAATAATGTGATTCATGCTGTACTCCTGATTTTACTCTGGGCATCTGGAATTTTGATACATGCTAGGCAGAAGTTGCCTACATAACCAGCTCCTAATGAAAACCTTGGGTGTTGAGGCTGAATGAGCTTTTCTGGTAGACAACACCTCCCTCATGACACAACTCATTGCTGGAGGACTTCAGCACATCCTGAAAGCTTGTGCCTGGTGTCCTCCAGATTTTGCTTTTTGAGCCTTTCCCCTTGGCTGACTTTTTTTTGTTTCCTTTTTCTGTAATGTATCTTAGCATTGAATATGACTATATGCTAATTTCTGTAAATCACAAACTTAGGGGTAGTCTTAGGGACCCCTGACACTTTACTGTTTTTATAAAATATCTTTTCCTGGGAAGAATGACTGACAAACTATTATAATTTAAATATGACTATTCTGAAGAACACTTTCTCAAAAATTAATCCAGTGATACTATAACTTTGAGGTAAACAATTTAAAGTATTTTTTGCTAATAATAAGATTTGAGATTTCAAGTGAAAAAAATTGGAAAATTAGTATTCACCACCAAGAGCTTGACATCTCTCATACTTAAATTTTTCTGATCATATTGTTATTGAACTTAATAAAAATGAACCTGATTTTGATATGGCTTAATATAACATATCAATATTTGGGAGATCTCCACAACTCAGGGAACCAGTATTTTCTAAATACCCATGTATAATGTAGCAAATTCATAAGTAGGTTAGAGTCAAAGCACAGATGTAACAGATGCTAATGTAAGAGGGTAAAAGTTTGTTGATCTGGTTTCTAATTCTACACTGCAAATAAATATTAGCAAACTACCACTTACTGAGTTTTGATGTTATAGCAAAGATGAATATCAAAAGTTATCTGAAAAAAAAATTTAAAAAGAAAAGCAATTTTCAAACTGTATACTTGTGTGAAGCCATACATGGTATCCTAAGTGGAACACAGAAGCATATATTAAGAATCCATTTTTCTTATACACGTAAGCAAAAATTTAAAAAGTAATACCTCTCTTCTCACTCATGCTTTGTCTTTAAACATATAGTTATTTTATTAAAATATGCTACTATGTTTATGTGTAATGAAATTTTAATATCTACTTTAAGATAAATTAATATAAATATACATTTCTTAATCTTTCTAATGCAGCACATATCAGTGGGTACAATCTATATTTTAAAAAGCTCTTTGAGGTCTTTCATTGCTTATAAGAGTATAATGAGGCCTCGACCAAAAGAAAATGAGAATTATTGGTAAGGAACACTAAAAATATTGGTGTCTGGGAGGAAAGTTAAGGGATTATTACAACGTTCCCAATGGTGACAAAGAGGAATTTAAATTATGGAATTGTAATAAGCTAGGAAAGAAAAACTGATTTAGAACATTTCATAGTTAAAAATAACCAACCTAGATAACTGAATAAATGTCTGGGTTGAAGAAAAGGGAAAAGTTGAATCAGGCCAAGTTTGTGAGTCTGTGTGGTGAAATGGATTTCATCAGTATTATTATGTAACAAAAAAGAGACATGTTTAAGGTCAAAACAAGGAGTTATTAATGGATAACAGAATGTATGGAGTCACTGTACATTCTTTCTAAATACTTTTTATTACAGAACTTGAAAACTTTGTCATTGTTCTCTATTTCAAAGATTGATGTTTTATTAAAGCCATCAGTCATCAACTTTTATAATTATATTAGGTAAATTATAATTGCAAGGGTAAGCAGGAAGTTTGAACAAAATGGTTATGTATGATTATATTACTTATTACTCTGGAGCTTAGACTCCCAATCCAGTCAATCATTAAAGTTAGTTCCCTTCTGGTAAATATTAGTGGCTTATGTATTTTTGTAGATGTTTTTAGAAATAACTGGTGATACATCATCACTGAAACACTGTTGATTATGATTAATTAACACTGGTAGCTTAAGGTAATTCTAACCACAGGAATTATTTTTCTATTTATGGAAACAAGGCTTTCTCAAAGCCTAGTTTTATTTTTTAAGTCCAAAAGGTTGAACATTATTTGTGCAAAATATTGCATCAATAAAAATGAACATATCTGAGTAATTTTTGGAGTGACAGGGTCAGAAATAATCTCTTTGAAGAAACATCAGAGATGGAGGAATTTGCAGAGGGCTGCTTCACCAGCTGGAGACCTCTGCTGCTGGTGATGCCCTTGCCCAGGCCTCCCATTCATTCAGGAACAGAAGGGAGGATTACAGTGTTATAGCCCATTCATACCTGTGGGTCCCGAGTTCTTGTCCTGCATCCAAGAAGAATGAGTTTAAGTGGATAACTGAAGGATGAGCAAGGCAAAGAGTTTTATTGAGCAACAGAACAGCTTTCAGTAGAGAGAGGACCTTAAGTGACAGCTCCCTCGCTGAAGACAAATGGTCCTCCACCTGAAGGCGGGTAGTCCCCTAAGTGTGGCTGAGTCCAAGGTTTTTATGGGTTCAGAATGGGAGAGTGCATGCTGATTGGTTTGTGAGTATGCAAAAATGGCTTTAAAACTTTACCACTCAAAAATGAGCATGACAATGTAGAAAACCAAGTAGGGAAGGGTCGGTATATGTAAGAAAGATGAAGGGTGGGGATCAATTGGAGGATAGTGCATCAAATGGGAAGAGACGTTCTCAATCCAGTCAGTGGATTTTTCCTAGACTTGTAGCTTGATTTTCAGGCTTTAAACTGTGTTTGGCTTGAAGATTAGGTTTCACTGGGGGCCTGTCCCTATTTGCCTAGAAATTTGCCTGCCACCTGCCACTATCATCACATCATAGGATTTCTTAAAGTTCACATGCCTTGCAATTATATATGAATCTATAGAAGAGTTTTAAGAAAGTTGTTTTTGTTAACATATGGTGTGTTATAACTTCAAGTACCTTAGAAAGTGCTTGTACATATTTTGTCTATATGCCCACCAATCTTTTCATCTTGGTTGATGTATAAAATTAAAAGTATTGAGAGGGAGTAGATTGCTAGAAATATGAAAGATCAATACATTAAAATATGCTGTTTTAATATACACTTTACGAAATGCCATTAGCATTTCTAGAATTATCCAATAACTTGTCATTTTAAATATTGTATGTTTGGAATGATAATTAAAAACTAATATAGTAAGCAATTAAAAATGTTTTTTCCCCATGATTTAGTGGATCATGTAACATTATTAAGATTATTATTGCAATTTAAAGTAAACAAACCTTAAAACAATTGCTGACTGTGTGTGTACACTGGTACATACATGCATAGTAATGTCCCCTTTTCCGTATATGGTCCAAGACCTCAAGTGGGTGCCTGAAACTAAGGATACAACTGAACCCTACATATACTATGCACTCACTTATTTTTCCTTCTTCACAGTTTCAGGGATAGAAGATTTGTTCTTACCATAGGCACTAGCAACCTCTGCGTACAACTATTTTCTTTCCTTATTAAGAACTTTCACCTTTTCACTTAAAGAAAGCACTTTAGGGCTTCTCTTTGACATATCTGGATGCTAGCATCACTGCTCCTGTGTTTGGGGCCATTATTAAGTAAAATAAGGCCTGCTTGAACATGAGCCCTGTCATATCAGTAGATCTGATCATCAAGATGGCTACAAAAAGACTAATGGGTAGGTACCATAAACAGTGTGAACATGGTGGGCATAGGGATGGCTCACAACATTTTATTTCCTTTTCTTTTAAAAGCTTTTTTTAAATTATTAAACTTTAAGTTCTGGGGTACATGTGCAGAGTGTGCAGGTTTGTTACATAGGTATACACATGCCATGGTGGTTTGCTGCAGCCCTTCCACCTTCATCTACATTAGGTATTTCTCCTAATGTTAGCCCTCCCCAATCAACATTTTAAATAAATGCTAGTGTAAAACATAAAAAAAAAAATCAAACTCCATGTAAAAATCAAGGTCTATAAAATTAGGGAAGTGGTGAATTTTCTCATTAGAAATAAAATTCTAATATTATAAATATTACCAATGAGTAAGCAAATGCCAGAACCCTAGAATTACTTATTCTCTAATAATTGAGAAAACATAAAATTATATTCTTGACACAAAGACCTTGTGTTTAATCAGAAGTGTACTTCAGCTGCTATGGCAATACTTGTCAACTTTACTCTGAGAAAATTAAATAATTTAAGGAGTCATTAGTGAGTATAAACGGACATTCAACTTTTGCAAATTACTTAAGATTCTTAGATGCCAACTGACCTAAACCTAACTCCAACTAATTTAGGGGGAAAAATAAAGAAAAATTCCTCAGATAATTCAATGAAAATGTAAAAACCAAAATACAGATGGCAGAGATGAAATGATTTTTTGAACAAGGGGACCAGGGACAAAAATGCAATCAGAACTCTCTTGGTACTATTTTATGTTTCTTTCAATATGCTGGCTTTACAGCCTTTCACTTTAAAACCGTTTTCTCTAAATCGCAGGAAATATAAGCAGTCAGCATGTCAATGTTCTTATGACTTACAACTTTCGTCACCATAAAGAAATTGTTTTCTTCTAAGGTAGTATTTGAAAAATCTCAGGCAAGAACTCTGACTCAGGCAATTTGCCCGGTGCTCACTTTCAAATTAATCAAGTGTGCTATGATATTCTCTCATTAGCCTTGGTTGGGTCATGGACTAAGGGACACATTTACTTACATTTCAAGGAGCTTTTCCCAGGGGCAGTAGCGTTGGGGGTCCATTAATTTGAATTAGAGGCCATTGCAGAGAAGAGGAGGAAAAATGTTTCCCTCAAAGTCATTAGAATAGATATTTACTGTGTCTATCGTTTTCTAATGTTTCAGAGAATTGGGTAAAATTATGTTGACACAGGTTGTCACACACCGAATATTTGTCTGGGTTTATTGTGACCTTCTCTTTCAAAGTTCCTATCATCTTAAAATAATACCTTAATAGTTCTTTGAAACTCCAATATATAACTTATGTGCATTCCATGAACTGGTTTGCTCAGTGTTCAAATAAAACCCACAATATCTTCCTTTACTTTTTAAGTTCCCTTTGATGATATGTCCCCTTTCTGACAATATCCAAAGCAGTAGTTATGGCATCATTTTCTGCCAAAAGCCTCCTGTCTGCCAGAAT
Organism: Cebus imitator; assembly: GCF_001604975.1. Lineage (NCBI taxonomy): Eukaryota > Metazoa > Chordata > Mammalia > Primates > Cebidae > Cebus > Cebus imitator. Next base: position 3,382,108 of record NW_016107322.1, read on the forward strand.
GAATGTAGCTGCTGAAGTCTTTTAACAGTATTGCCAAAACTTCCCACAGTCTGTGTAGAGTTTGCAATATCTGTCCCATCATGTCGCATCTACCACCTCAGGCAAAGCTGCTTCATACCAAAGCTGTTAATGCTCATCAGTCTCAATATCTAATGATGGAGAGGTGAGAATTATTCTTATTGGTGGAGCACTAGAAGAACTTTATGTTTGACCTTAGCAGATAGAGAAAGAGGGCATGGGAAATTAAGCAAGTACCAGAAAAGGCAAACTGCAAACCAGTGGAGTCAGTGGACTAATTAGTTAGTCTTTATGAGACGAGAACAGACCACTTTAACCTTTATCCTAAAATAAAAGGGAAAGAAAGCCCTTCTCATTAAAGAAAATGTAACATTGCACTTGGAAAGGACTAAGGTTACAGAATGGAACTTGATATCCCAGAGTGAAGTCCCTATGATTGTGGCACTTGTCTGGGTGAACAGGGGCATCACCTTGGGTTAGCACTGTCATTTACTCATTAAAATCAGGTGACATGGAGTGCCTAAATACACAAAGTTCTTAATGATCGGTCTCCACTCAGTGATAAATTAGAAGAAGGAAGAAGGAAGAAAAAGAGAAACAGGAAGATGAAGAAGAATAAGAAGGAGTAGGAGAAGGAGAAAGAAGAAGAAAGAAGAAGAAGAAGAAGGAAGAAGAAGAAGAGGAAGAAGAAGAAGAAGAAGAAGAAGAAGAAGAAGAAGAAGAAGAAGAAGAAGAAGTAGTAGTAGTGGAGGGAGAAGAAGAAGAAGAGGAGGAGGAGGAGGAGGAGGGAGAATAAGAAGAAGAGGAGGAGGAGGAGGAGGAATCGTCAAAGGCCACACAGCCGGCAGCTGGCAGAACACATAGATCACTGACATGTAAGAAAAAGCAACAGCCCAAAAGAGTAGGACCAGGATAATTAAACAAAGAACTAACCCAGGAGATATCAGGAAAGTAATGCATTTAGAGAACAGAAGAAAGCTTAAATAATAAAAGCATAATTGCTGGCCAGTGGCTCATGCCTGTAATCCTAGCACTTTGGGTGCCCAAGGTGGGTGGATTGCCTGAGTTCAGTAGTTATAGTTCAGCCTGGGTAACATGGTGAAACCCTATCTCTACTAATTACAAAAAATTACTGGGCGTGGTGGTGCCAGCCTGTCCAGGAGGCTGAGGCAGAAGAATTGCTTGAACCTGGGAGGCAGAGATTGCAGTGAGCTAAGATCATGCCACTGAACTTCAGCCTGGGCAACAAAGTGAGACTCTGTCTCAAACAAACAAACAAAAACATAATTGCTGAGGGCAAAAGCTTAATGAAGCAGTGGGACACAGGAAATCCAAAATGTAGGACAATCACTGAAAGCTGATAAATGAGTGAAATTTTGAGAAAAGAATATCATTGCAAGGAATTTAACATAAATTTCTCTTTATAAGACAATTGAGAAAAAAATGCAAGACAATAAATAAAGATGAGTTACTAAATTGTTCCTGACTTCAAGAAGAGATTAGTTTTCAAATTATAAGGTCTCACAGAGTACCAGCAGGTGAAAAATGACTTCATTCCTAGAAATATCACTGTGAAAATTTGAAATAAAGATAAACATAATAGTACTGTATTTATGGATATAATAATTTCTATTATGATACAAATCATAAAGAAGAATCTGATTAACATCATAATTCTTATCTGAAAATGAGATATTAGAAGAAAATTGTTACTGACTTATAAGTTACATGGTAAAGTAATTTTTATCTTATACTTTTATATGCACTGAAAGTATTAAAGAGTAAATTTAATATAACACATTTTCTGAAATGAAAAATTTAAGAAATCCATAGATTCAACAAAATCCCAATCAAAATATAAGCAGTTTTTTAATACACATTTACAAGCTAAGTCTAAACTTTGTATAAAAATGCAAAGTTGAAGAACATACAGTGCATGATATCAAGGCTTACTACAAATCTACAGTAATCAAAGAAATCTGGTATTGGCTTAAAGATAGAAATAGCTCAATTGCACAGAATAGTGTCCAGAAGTAGATTTAACACATATATGGTTAATTACTTTTTTTTTAAATGATGCTGATTGAATTGTAAAATGATACAACCACTTAGAAGGTAGGAAAGTTGGCCGGGCACGGTGGCTCAAGCCTGTAATCCCAGCACTTTGGGAGGCCGAGGCGGGTGGATCACGAGGTCAAGAGATCGAGACCATCCTGGTCAACATGGTGAAACCCCGTCTCTACTAAAAATACAAAAAATTAGCTGGGCATGGTCGTGCGTGCCTGTAATCCCAGCTCCTCAGGAGGCTGAGGCAGGAGAATTGCCTGAACCCAGGAGGCGGAGGTTGCGGTGAGCCGAGATCGCGCCATTGCACTCCAGCCTGGGTAACGTGAGTGAAACTCCGTCTCAAAAAAAAAAAAAAAAAAAAAAAGGTAGGAAAGTTTTGTTTTATTTTAAGAAATTAAATATAAAGCTATTGTATGACCCAGCAACTTCACCCCTACATATTCTCCAAAAAGTAATGAAAGTTTGTATCCACAGAAGAATTTTAACATGAATGCTTATTGCAGTTTCACTTATAATAATCAAAAACTGGAAATATGTAAAATATAAAACCACAAGAGAATGGATAAATAAAGGAGCTATATCTATGTAACAGAGTAATACTTAGCAAGAAAAAAAGAAGAAAACAACAGAGTAATTAGGTTATTTGAAAGAAGGTAGATTTTAACAGTACATAATGTATAATTTTATTTATACAGAATTCTTGAAAATATACACAAATTCATAATGACAGAAAGCACAGCAATTGCTGGGGAGAGCAATTAACCAATCCCCGGATGCAGGGAGTGGAGGGGACGTGAGGGGCAGGGTGGTATTACAAACAGAAGGGACACAAGGAAACTTTGGGGGATAAGGGATACGATCATTATCATGGCTGTAGTGATTATTTCATAGCTTTATACAAATGCTAAAGCTCAGCAAAATTTATACTTTAAATATGTGAGATTTTTAAAAGCTTGGCTTTTAAAAAGCATAAGAGCTTTTTAAAAGCTTTTTAAAAACCTGACAATTCAAAGTACAGTGAGGATATGGAGGAAGCAGAGCTCTCTGATGACTGGTAGGAAGGTAAAATGATATGGAAAACTGTTAGGCTCTCTATAAACTTAAGCATACATCTACCCTATGCAAAAAAATATAATATTTATCTCCCATGCACTTTGTCATAAAAAAAATTAATTGGATATATATTCCATGAAAACAAAAAGTAATGACAAAGCATAGAAGAAATAGAGTCCAAATGACTATTTGACTTAATCCTAGGTTGAACAAGAGAAATGCTGAAATATAGCAGCAGGACTAAAAAATAATTAGGCCTTGTGAAGAAAAGATGTAAGAAAAATTGGAATCACTTTACAAATAATATGTTTAAGAAAGTGGATCATCTTAATAAAGAGGAATCATATTAACTATGCCAATAAAAGAAAAAAGAAAACAAATTCTTGGGAAAACAAAAATTTGTTTAAGAAATGACAAATATAGCCGGGCACAGCCTGCAATCCCAGCACTTTGGGAGGCTGAGGTGGGTGGATCACGAGGTCAAGAGATCAAGACCATCTTGGCCAACATGGTGAAATGCTGTCTCTACTAAAAATACAAAAGTTAGCTGGGCGTGGTGGCACACGCCTGTAGTCCCAGCTACTCAGGAGGCGGAGACAGACGAATTGATTGAACTCAGGAGGCGGAGGTTGCAGTGAGCCAAGATCGTGCCACTGCACACCAGCCTGGCGATGGAGCGAGATTCTGTCTCAAAAAAGAAAAAAGAAAAGAAAAGAAAAGAAAGAAATGACAAATATAAAGCAAACTAACTGAGATATTTTGTAACTGCTGATATATAGACTGAGAGCGTAGAAAGTACATTCAGGACTCTATGACTTCAGAAAGGAATTGCATTTCCATAATCCTAATAAGTTAAATGTTGATTTTTGTTTTATTCTCAAATACTGTCTCACAAAGCACAAAGATTTAAAATTAACACAGAAAATAGGTATTAATTACTTTCAGTGTAGAATAATGGCATAAATAATGGAAAATGGATGGCAGTTGTAGAAATAACATGAGAATAGTAGCCAAGGTTTGCTCATCTAACAAAACAAAAATTTGTAATGTTGTGCAGAAAATAAAAAATATGTATATTTATATATAACCTGGAGAAAAGAAATGGAGAAAAGGTATACTTTAATTGGATTCAGTTTCTTATACTTCCCAACAGGCATGTAGAATATATTATTCAAAGAAAATAGACAAAAAAACTAAATCTGAAGCAATTATATTAAAGATACTGTGATAACAAAAAGCTGAACTGCTGAATTTGCTAGGAGCAGGAGCAGAGAATCGCTTTAGTATGAGTGTGTCTCTCAGTGTGTAGATTTTTTTTTTTTACAGAGAGTGTTTGATTTATGCACATTTCTATATTGTAAAATATAATTTAAAATGTTATGATATAATTTACCATCAATGGGTTTTAGCATTAAATAAACATGGCAGCAAGATAATGCAACTGCCCCATTACCTTAGCAGGTGTGCATGAACTTGCTTGAACTCCGGATGAGCAAAATCCAGGTTTATCCAAGAGCCTTTATTACACACACCTGGGAAAAGAGAGATGGACTTTCTTTGTAAGCCTTCTAATTTCTTTGCATGCCTTGAACATTGGTACTGCTGATAAAACTGTCACTTTGTTCAACTATTTGGTACCATTTATTAGCTCTTTATTTTACGCCAACATATTCCCATTTATATTCTTTATATTTCATTTCATCCCCAAAGCAAAGCTCTACATACTTCCAGTGCAGAAATCAAGGCCAATATTTATTATTTCTCTAACAAGTAGTGTATTTCCTTGCAAATAAAAGACAATAGCCATCTATGGAATGTGATGGTGAAATCCAGAGAACTAGGAAAAAATGCAGTTACAGGATCATTTATATTTTCTGGCTTGTTATTATTGAAGGAATGAAGCATAATTTTCATAGGAAAGAACTAGGAAGCTTTCAGCATTCCTGCAATCTATTCTTGATTCATTTAAATTCTTCACTAAGAAAAAAATAAAAATAGACAGTAAGAATACAATGAAGAGAGGGAAGGAAGAGGAGAGAATTTTAAGAGAGGAGGTGAAGTGGGAAGAGAGCAGCTAAGGCACAAGAAAGCAGGAGTGAACAGTGTCAAGAGATTTGGAGAAATGGGTTATATCAGTACCCACTCAACACCGATCTCTCCCTCTGGAAGCATTGTTATGACATACTTAACCACACGGAAGGGTTATATCATCCTCCAGACTTGATTTTTGCTTTATTCCTACATGCCTTATTTAACCACATTATAACTTGTTTAATGGCAATTTTCAGAATTGTAGGACAGAAATATCGTGCAAAATTCTGTGAGATAGTAGTACCACAACAAGGCCAACAGGAACCTTCACTCTAGAGACAGGAGTGGTTTGAAATACCACAAGGAAATCAAGGATCACAGGAAAGTCAACAGTGGGCTTCAGAGTCAGTGAGGGAGAGGTGCAGTCATGAATAAAAGCAACTTTGGAGCCTTTTTTTTTTCTTTCATCTCCTCCCCTCCAATTTCTGACAATGGAAACATATATATATATATATATGGCCATTCATGCTGCCTGTGGAGCTCTAATGACTGCTCTGCTTAGGCGTCCCAGTGAGCTGGAGGTAGAAAATAATGACTGTCGGGCAGAAGATGTCATCCAGAAGGTCAAAGAGTGCAGCTTGCAAGGATTCTGCATAGGAGCGAAATGCCATCCAGTCTAGCTGCTGAGGTGCATTTAATCTGGCACCAAAGTAATTTGTCTCTAAGCAGCTTCTGCTGAAGTAAAGAAGTGCACATTACAGTACTCATGACTGAGATAGGTTCAAAGTGTCACTGATCAAATTGCAGCTACAAACTTCCCATGAATTCCCAGCTCTTGAAATCGAAACTACAGATTATGAATGGCAGGTTCATTCTATTTGTTTTGCTTTAACAAAATCACAAACAACCATAAAAAATGTTAATGTATTATCTTCCAGGTTCATACATCATGTTATTAAAATGGCAACGTTTACAATACTTAAAATTCTTCAAAGTGAATTAGATGAATTCTTCATCTAAGTGAAGACATGCACAATGAACAAATCAGAATGGGTGGGTTATACACACTGATTGCCTTATGGATTTTGGTATTCTTTTTTATTAACTATATCTAATAGAAATCTATGTCTTAATTTGTTTTCTGTTTCTATAACTGAATACTCAAGGCTGAGGAACTTAAAAAGAAAAAAATATATACATTTCATACAGTTCTAGATGCTGGGAAGTCCAAGATCGAGGGACCGTATCTGATGAGAACCTTCTTGCTAATGGTGACTCTGCAGAGTCCCTTGGTGGTGCAGGGCATTACATGGCAAGAACAGCTCACAAGAGATGGCCAAGGTTGCTTACCTGTTTTCATGATGACTAACCTACCCCATGAATACCCAGTAACCCATGAATAAATTAACCCATTTATGACAGCAGGGCCCTCAAGGCCCATTGCCACCTAAACATTCCATCTCTCAACATCGCTGCACTGCGGGCCAATTTATAACACATGAACTTTGGGGAACAAATTCAAGGCATAACAAAATATAAAACAGGTTTCTTTGTTTAGTTGACTTCGATGAGAATTCACAAATCTACTGTCATGAAATATTGATCGTTAGCTTATGCGCATCTAATATCAGGTATTGATTTCCTTTTAAGATATGAGAACATTACTCTCTCAAGGGCAAAAATGAAAAGCCTCATCCACATATTATTTGTTGCCTTTGGTTACATAAAAAATGGCTCTCTTATCTACTCCTTAGCCTCTAGCTGCCATTTGCACATACAAATAATTCTTGTTTACATCTGTTACAGTTAGGGCAGTCAGTGGGCAAGCTTAAAAATGAAGAGTAAACAGATAAAAGAATTGGCTGCACTTGTGTCTATTTGAGTAGGAGTAATGCCCTTAATAGCCTCCTTTCTAAATAATGTTAGTAAAGTTGAAGAGAGAAAAATTGTGATTACCTAGTATTTTTTTTGAAAATTTTTGTATATATACTAGTTTTATTGATTTCAGGGATTGAAAAGCGCTACATGTCTCTTGTAAAATCAGAAACAAAATTATTTGGAAATGTATATAATAATAATACTAGGAATAGAAACAAAAGGTTACAATTTGTGACATTTATTAAGTGCACACATCCCTAAGTGTTTTATTAACATTTAATTCTATCAATGATCTACCAAGATACATACAAGTATTAGACCCATTCATAGATGAAAAACATGAGGCTTATAAAACCTAAGAATAAATAACTTGCCAAAGACACCTCTGCTGTGACTCCTGAGCCAGACTATTTAATTCTGCAGTTAACTTCCCTTAGCAGTGATCTTAAGTCTATTACAATATTGCTACAGAGATGACACCTGTAGCCCTTTGTTAAGCCCTTATATATTATTTCATCTTTTATAATTTACATATTGTCATAAATTAACATATTAACAAAGGAAATAGACATGTGCTTTGTCAATCTAGACAAAATATTGTGGCAATATCGCAAATCGATATATTACTATTTCAATACATCAAGCCAAAGCCTGCCATTTCAATGAGCATATAAAAATTCCAATAATGTATGAATACCTAATAATTCATTTAAATTAAGTCCCATAGATGAGTATTTAGGCTGTTTTTGATTTTTTGCCTTTTATATGTGATGCTTTATTTATTTAAAAAGACTACATGCATGTATACATTTGTGTACTTGTGGTTTAATTATTAATTGATAAGCCACACAACTTTTCCCAGGTTGCAATACTAGCATCCATTTTCATTTGAATATTTCAAAATGTGGTACATTCTTTGTTCTATAACTAATATTTTCCATGAATAACTACTATATGATGATTTCTTCATATACTGGCAAATGAGAAATAGGAGCTTACACGATTTGTTTCCTACAAGAAAATGATGGGGCCTCATGACCTGCTATCTTTCTGGCTTTGACTTTGAGTGGTCGATTGAATCTATTTCTTGCCCTGGTGACTGCTGAGGTTCAGTAGCTGCCTGTCCTCATTTGGGGATATGGCTAATTGCCTAAAATTTCACTGTTTAGAGTGGACAAAGAACCTTCCCTTTCAGTGTTGTCTGTACCTCCAAGTCTCCTGATAATGATATGTGGGAACTTCCAGATCCTAGATTTGGCTGAATTATACCTGCTGCTCCAGGCTATTGTTTTGAATCACCTGTTCTCTGATGCAATTTTATTTCTTCTGGGCTATATTTTTCGAGTAATGTGATCTATTCCTAGGGAATTTGGTTACCAATTCTGATTGCTTTGTTTCTTCTTGCAAATATAGCAGTTTCTAACACACCTATACCTTTCAGTTTTTACTTACTGCTGTGCTAGAGTAGGACACAGTTGTGTATCTCCCCTTTTTTCTTCTTCTCTCGTGTCCTTGTAACTTATCCTAAGCAGAAAGGGGAAGACTGTGCAATTCTTTCTATGTGCCTGAAGCAGCTGTATACCATTTTCTATATTCTTTTTATGTTATGGCTTATAGTAAAATTTTACAATTCTGTCTTGCAGAACTTTTTCTTGATGGGAGCTAAAAAATTTTATTAAAACATACTACTTTTCTGCCTTAAAAAAAGCCTGGCTTTAAGGATTATTGTTGTCGATGATGACACAGACCCAAAGGGGGAAAAAAAAACCTTAATGTGTATGTTAAAGATTGACTAAACCCTCGTTTCTTTTTGCATTCTTACTGCAATAATCCCCAGCTACCCTGAAGCAAGTAAATTAGTCTAGAGGAATAGAGAAAGGAAAGAGTGAGAAAATATACACTAATACAGAGCAAATTTGGAAGCACATTTTAGATTGTCTAAACATGCTGTCTTTACACACACATGAATTTCTCAACATTGACTTTATAACAGTGAATGAAATAAGCACGTTCAATATTCTTAGGGAGATTTTAATCTATTAGAAAGCACTGAGAAGATTTTTTTAATCCACTCAAAAACACATGATTGAAATTTTTATAAGTGCCAGAGGGAGAAGTGAGGCACACCATAAGAATGAACAAAAGGGCTATCTTCCTTAAAGAATGACACCTAGACTGAAAGTCAAAGAGTCAATAACAATTGCAAAGGCTTTAGGGAGAGTGAGAAATTGGGGGGCATAAACAATAGCATGCTTCAGGATGGAGCATGACCGTTGGAAGAGATGAGGGGACGAGAGCAGAGATAATGCATAGAAGAGGAAATAGACTCCCAGTTAACTCTGAAGCAAGAGGTGGGACTTTTCTAGAAAAATCAATGTGGGGCCAGTTAAAACAATCATGTGGAGCACAGGGATCGTGTGTGCAGACATCTTCTAGATTATTTGGTGACTGCCAGGGAGTGGTCATAGTTGGGAACAGATAGAAGAGGGCCATGGAAAACCCTGTTGCAGTCATTGGCTCTGCTTGACGTTCTCTACTACAAAGAGATTCATTTGAAGATATCAGGTAATAAAGTTGTAGTGACACTGCAAAGGTTCCCTTGTCTCCCTTGCAGGGTGTGTAGTGGGGGTATGGTTCATTTCTTTGATGCCCTGCTGCTCAAACCCCTATGAGGAGCAGGTGGATGGGCAGGCTGTGGGGCTCTGACCCCACGGCAGTGTCTAGGGGTAAATATTTACAGCTCCTGAAACCCCAGCGGGCATGTGTTACAGGGTGCTCTTTTAGTTTAGCCATTCATAGATGGCTTGTGTTGGCTCAATTAGACTCCCTTGCTTATCACAAGGACAAAGGGATTTCTGTATCCTGGGGTTTCTTACCTTGGTGTACAGGAAGAATCAGATCACACATGGGCTTGGAAAATGAGTGCAAGTTTTACTGAGTGGAAGTAGCTCTCAGCAGATGGGGGAGCCAGAAGGGAGGTGATCTTCCCAAGAAGTCCTGCCGCCCAGTGGTCTGGACTCTTCCTCCAACCGCCCGGCCAAACTCCGTGTCATTCCCCAGGTTGATGGCCTGCCGCCTGCCAGCTCTATCAGCGTGCTCTTACACCAGCATGCTCCCCTCAACATCCAGCCACTCGGGTCTTCTTCTGCTGAGATATTCTTCTCGACATCCAGTTTCTTGTGTCTCTGCCTCCTAGGGTCTCAGGGTTTTTATAGGCACAGGACAAGGGCATGACAGACCAGAGTGGTTTGGGGAATGTAACATTTGGGGGTCAAAGCAGGGGTGCCTGTCCTCACCTAGGTCGCTGGGCAGAGACCCAGGGTAGAGCTCCCATCAGGGACCTGCCCTTCTCCTGCCAGCACTCCTCTGCCCGCCTCCCGTATCAGTATGGCCAGAGTGTATTAGAAAAATACTTCTAACTATAGTTTAGGCTATTGCTTGACTGTTTGTCACCTCAAAACCTATGTCAAAATTTAATTGCCATTGTAACATTATTAGGAAATTAGATACTTAAAATGTGATTAAATCACAAGAGTTCTATCCTCCAAGGTCAGACTGCTGCCATTATAAAGGACAAATTTTGCCCTCCCTTTGCCCTTCTACCTTCTTCCATAGTATGTCACCACAAGAAGACCCCGGCTAGATGCCTGAACCTTGATCTTGTACTTTCAAGATTGCCTCCAGAACTGTGAGCCAATACATTCCTGTTTGTTATGAATTGCCCAGTCTGCAGTATTCTGTTACAGCACCATGAAATGAATTGAGAGAGAAAATGAATACTGGACAGCAGGTGTCACTATAAGAAATACCTGAATACTTGGAAGTGGTTTTGGAACAGGAAGTTGGTTGAGGCTGGAAGAATTTGGAAGAGCAAGCTACAAAAACCTGAACTGCTATTATAAAACTAGTGAGGGCTCAGAAGAAAACGTTCCATTGTAGGGAAAGTCTGGTACTTCTTAGAGATTATGTAAGTTGTCATAATTAGAATGTTGTTAGAAATATGGACAGTAAAGGCCACTCTGAAGCCTCAGTTGGAAGAGATGAATTAGGTATTGTAAACTAGAGAAAAGGCCATCCTTGATAATAAGGTGAGAAAGAACCTTGTTAAATAGTGTCTATGCCCACAGGCTTTATGAAAGGCAGAATTTAAGAGTGATGAACTAGGATATCTGGCAGAAGACATGTCTCAGCAGCAAAGCATTCAAGATGCTGTGTGGCTTCTTTTAACATCACACAGTAAAACGTGAAAAGGGAGAAATGATTGAAAATCATACTTGACAATTAAAATGGGAACAGAATTTAGGGATTCAGAGAATTCTCAACCTGGCCATTTGGTGGAAAATGAAAAAGCATTTTTCAGGGCAGGAAAATGAGTGTGGTGAAGGGACCATTTGATAAGAAAATTAATATTAAAAAAACAAAGCCAGAGAATATGCATCAAAGCAATGGGAGAATTACAGCTAAGGTACTCTCAAGACTATTTGTGTCACCCCTCCCATGGCAGACCCAGAGTGCCAAGGCCTGAGGAAACGAAATATAACAAAAGACAGGCCTGGGGTGCCCTCAGGACAATAGTGGATACACAGAGCTGCCTCAAGTGTTTCTTCCCTTCATTCTGTGTGTTCTGATGCAACACTTCTCAGCTGCCCAAGATATGACTCCAGCAGACTCAGGTGTGGCTATAACTGCTGCTCTAGAAAGTTCAAGCTATAAACTATGGCAGTTTGCACAGGGTACTAATCCTCCAGGTGCAAAAAAAAAAAAAAATGCAAACATTGTGGAAGCATGGCTTTCTCTACCTAGATTTCGAAGGATACTGTGGGCGCTATGGAGGTTCAGGGAGAGATTGATGTCAGCGGCAGAGCTGCTATGGAGTCCCCACTAGGGCTGCACCTATTGCAGCCATGGGAGCAAGGCCACCTCTAGGACCTGGAACTGTAGAGCTACCATTATGCAACATCAACCTGGAAGAGATGCAGATGTAAGACTCTTCCTGCGGGAGCTGCTGTGTGAGCTCATACCTGCTATCCACAGGGGCAGCACTGCCTGGGTCTTTAGGAAAACCAGCCCCACCCCAGTGTGTCTCTAAAGCAGGATATAGTCAAAAAGATTATTCTCAATATTTAGGGTTTAGTATTGTTTACTTTGTTGGGTTTTGCACTTGCTAGGGACCTGTTTTTCCTTTCTTCTTTCTTATTTCTCCTGTTTGGAATGGAAATGTCTATTTATGCCTGTTTTACCACTGTGTTTTGGAAGCACATCACTTGATTAATTTCACAGACTCACAGCTGAAAAGAAATTTGTCTCAGGATGAATCAACTCTTAGGTCTCAGCCATATCTAATTTAGATGAGAGTCTGAACATTGAAATTTTGAGTTGATACTGGAACACTTGGGGCTATAGAATTGGAATGAATGTATTTTTTTATCTAAGAAGATCATTAGTTTTGGGAGCCAGAGCAGAGTGCTATGGTTAGAATGTTTGTCCCATCCAAAACTTATGTTAAAATTTAATTGCTATCATAACAGTATTACAAGGTGGGAGCCTTGAGTGATGATTAGGTCATGAGGGTTCCACCCACCCTCATGGATAGGGTTGGTGTCATTATAAAAAAGCAAGTTTGGCCCTCTCTTTGCCTTTCCGTCTTCCATCATGAGATGATACAGCAAGAAAACCTCACAAGATGCCTGCCTCTGGACGTAGGACTTCCCAGGCTCCAGAGCTGTCAGCCTATACATTTCTGTTACAAATTACCCAGTCACAGGTATTCTGTTAAAGCAGCACAAAATCAACTAAGACAGTATGAAGTAAATGTAATGTGAGAGGGAATTTATAGTGAAGTTAAGGAAATTAGGTGAAAAAAATTTTAATAATCTTCACAAGACATAAGGGGAATTTAAATTGAGGCAGTGGTGAAAGGAAAAATGAGAAAGACAAATATAATCTAAAAATGCTTGGGATTTTACATAGGCTGGATTTCATTACTGCTTTGGAAAAAATGGTTGAAATAAAAAATAATTTAGAATAATACATTTCGGCCTGGAGTGCCTGAGTGGATGACAAATGTTAAATACACTAAGTTCTTCTTCAAAGGTTTAGCTTGTTTAAGTTTCCTTGTTCCCTGCTTTCAAGGACAGACTTCTTTATTCTCTGTGTCTCCCTCCCCTGGTCTCAGTAAACAACTTTCCCACCAGTCCTTATCTATACAGCCCACCATTACCCCTCTTGCTGTAATGACGCTTCCTATGAAAACTACCCTTCCCACCAATGTAACTCACACACCTGTGCTCTTCAATTTAGCCAGTTGGGTTTAATTTAGATTGTACAGTCCAGCTTCAGCCAATGAAGACAAGACTCAGCAGTAGTGACAAATTGCATTAGGAATAAAAGCCTCTGCTCTCCTTTGTTCAGGGTGCTCACATGGTGATTAGGCCAGTGAGCAGCACCCTTCTGCAGAAGTAAATTTGCCTTGCTGAGAAATCCTTTGTTTGAGTGTTCATTTTCTTTGCAACTCCAAGCTTTTATTTCCAACAACATATTGTATTTTTCTAGAGACAGTCTTGCTCTGTCACCTAGGCTGGAGTGCAGTGGTGGGATTATGGCTCACTGCAGCCTTGAACTTCTGGGCTCAAGCAATCCTCCCACCTCAGCTTCCAGAACAGCTAGGACTACAGGCATGTGCCACCATATCCAGCTAATTTTTTTAAAATTTTTGTAGAAATGGGATCTCACTGCATTGCTCATGCTGAACTCAAACTTCTGGACTTAAGCGATCTTCCTTCCTGGGCCTCCCACAGTGCTGAGATTATAGGCTTGAGCCACTAAGACTGCTGATGACATTTCTAATTTGAGAGTGGATATACAAGAAGAGTCGCAGGTTTTAAGAGAGAGATGATGTTCAGGAGTTTACTTTTGGTAATTAACTTTTTCTGATAATTAAGTTTCCAACAGAATTATTATTTCCAATATTTAGATTGTCATTTCACAATTAATATAACCAGGGCAACTTTGTTATCTTAACAAAAGAAACTCGCTTCTAAAGTACTGACATTTTGAAAGAGTACCCTTTTAGAATTTTCTTTCAAAAATATCAGTGAATGAATTTGTATATTACTTCCCTCCTACTGTTATAATAGACTTCAACTTTGATATGCAAGATCTTTAGCATTTTTTATTTCCTCTGCAAGAAAACCTATGTGAGGCAGATTAACATTTTTTACAAATGTATTCATTTGGGTTCTAAATTTGTATCAGTTTCAGCATAATGATGTCCATAGTAAGATATGGTTTTCTGGGAGTTACTATGAAATTGCACAAAGCTGAAATATAGCAGTCTCAGAAAAACAAAGAGCCTGCATATAATTACATTTAAGTTTGCATATTTTATTTAATTATTTTAATAAGTTGTCTTGACTTATTTCTAAGAACTACAGTCTTACACATTCTGTGGTCAAATACCCACACACACACACACACACAAACGGATAATAAAATAAGAAAACTAGAGCTATATATCTTAAATGATACGGAATGTTTCATTTATTGAGCAGTGAGAAAAAAATGTAATGATACTTTGTTAGTCTGAAAATTATAAACGATATTGAAGCTAGGATGTAAGATTGCTAATGCTAAAAATATCATCTATTTTATTCTGAGTAATAGTTGGCGTTTAACTCTCTTTATTTTCAAGCCCTTTCCTCTTCTTGCACGCCTATCATATGGGTTGAATCTTCCTTATTTGAAATGTTTGGAGCCAGAAGTGTTTTGAATTTGGGAAGATTTACATATATATAATGAGATATCTTAAGAATGAAACCCAAGTCTAACACAAAATTCATTTATATTTCATATACACTGATACATATATCCTAAAGGTAATTTTATATAATAGCTTAAATTACTTTGTGCAAATGAAGTTTCCACTGCTTGTTTACTGTGCCTGGTTATATGAGGTTAGGGATAGAATTTTCCACCTGTGGTATCATGTTGGTGCTCAGGAATTTTCAGAATTTGGAGCATTTCAAATTATGAATAACCAGATTAGTGATGTTCAACCTGTAGCTAATATCAATTCAGTTTTCTCTGTTCTTATTCACTGTTTACCCTCCTTTATCTTTCTTTGAGTAATTAATGGAAAAAGTTAAACATAAACAAGGTAACATGTCAAAATGGATACTAAAAATGAATTATTAAACCATCATTTGAAAGAGATGGATCATGGAAAGTGTAAAGAAAACTTTGTGAAGAAATTATATTTAAAAACAGAAAACATAGCAAACAACAGACTCTAAAGTAATTCCAAAACAGAAAAAAAAATGCTGAGTAAAATACTTTTAAAATAATTTTTAAAGGTATGGATGACCTAGTAAGACAGAAAAATCATCAGGCCAGCAAAAGACAAAGGACTCCAGAGAGATAGGTAGTTACTGGTGCCAGAGGCTGCCCTGAGGGTGTGAGCATTACCCAGTGATTGGATGCTTTGTTTCAGTGGCCTTGTGGGGACAGAAACAGAGCCCCAGGCCCTTGCATCAAGCCAAGGCCCTTGACTGCTAAAACTTCAGGGTAAATAAGCCCTTCATACAAAGAGAATTGGCAGAGAAACTTGTCTGTTTTAGCTATTGTTCTCCGATGGAAAGAGAGGAAAAAAAATTCCTCCTTAGAACTCTCCGAAGAAGACACTTTTAGAAACACCCTGGTCCACACAGAACTCAATTGCATTCCCACTTGTTCTGATAACCCAAAAGCTAATTAATTTTCAGCAATCAGCAATTTCAAGCATCATTATCCAAGTAAAGAATATTTTCAAAAAGCACATATCTGTGAAAGGAAAATAAATCTTGGGACCCCAAAATCACTAAGCTGAAGGGAAAACTTAGAACTGCGGAAGACTGCTTAGGGCAAACCTGCCTCCCATTCTATCCAAAGTCATCCCTTTGCTCACTGAGATAAATATATATCTGATTGCTTCTTTTGGAAAGACTAATCAAAAGCTCGAAAGAATGCAATTATTTGTCCCTTATCCACCTATGACCTGGAAGACCCCTCCCCAATTCAAGTTGTCTGACATTTCAGGCCTGAACCAATGTACATCTTGCATATATTGATTGATGTCTTATGTCTCCCTAAAATGTATAAACCAGGTGTGTCCCAACCACTTTGAGCACCTGTTATCAGAAGTCATGAGGCCATGTCACTGGCACACACCCTTAACTTTGGCAAAGTAAACTTCCCAAATTGACTTAGACCTGTTTCAGATATTTGCGGTTCACATTTCAATTAATTAGTGAATTGTGATATGTTGGTAGCATGCCATTAAGATAGTAAATATTTTCAGGGAAGATGCCCAACATCACATTGATTTAATATGTCTAATACCATATATCTTCTAATATGATGTAATAGGAAGTGTTACAGGATTCTTGGGATGTCATTTTGACAGTCAGAAACCTCTGTGGCCAGTGGCATCTTTGTCCAGGTTTTGCTTGGGCCCACTGGGCTCACTTGGCCTGGCAGGCTGCACTCAGCTCACATTACTGGCCTGGATCCTATGCCTCCAAGGATGAGCACAGCGGTGAGGGTGTGGGAGCAAGCGAGCATGAGGTCTGGACACTGCACACAGCCAAGCATGCTAGCTGCAGTGGCATGGGCATCAGCTCCCTGAAAGGCTTTGGCTGGACTAGGCATAGGGCAAGGAGCTTCCACGGCTGGCACTGGGGAATGCAGTGGCATCCGAAAATTTGGAGATGCCTGGAAGCTTGGAAATGTCTTGGAGCCCCAAAGAGTGTATCACAGCCCTGGCTCAGGGAGCTCCTAAGTCTGGGCTCCTCAAAGGGCCACAGCTCTTCTCACCTTCTTGTCACCTGCAACATGGTGACCAAGGGGCATATTTCAGCCCTATTTGCCATTCGGCAGGTCCTGCGTTCTTGTCCTGTGCCCAGGAAGAATGAGGCACATGGACAAGAGGAGGGTGAGCAAGGTGAAAAGGAGATCTATTGAGTGATAGAACAGCTCAGAGGAGACCCACAGTAGGTAGTTTTTCTCTGTAGCTGGGGTGTCCTGATGAGTGTTCAACTCTCATCAGAAAGGAGATGGGCAGCTTCTCTCAGCAGTTGGTCGTCCTCTCTCTTTTTGAGTCTGGCTGAGTCCGGGGGTTTTTGTAGGCTTCAGAGGAGAGGAAGTATATGCTGGTGGGTTCATGAGTGGCCATAGGTGGGCTCAGAAAAAGTACTATAAGTTCTCACTCTGGTCCACAGGGCTGGCAGCCCAATCCCTAGGCTTCATGCCTTCTCAGCTTGAAGATGGGGCTTCACCCAGGACCCACCCATTTCCACTCAGGAGCTTGTGTGCCTCCTCCTGCAGTTCATGGCACCCAGGCTGGTCATGCAGGGGATCACTGAGCTGCCTTCAGCCCCTACCCAACCTCCCTCCTGTGCTTGTCGGCCCCCAAAGACAGGAGTTTTCCGTGTTTCTAAATAATGAATATATTAAAGTTGTCACAACTAAGAAATCATTGTGAAAGAAAAATAAAATCTGAGGACCCCAAAGTCACCACATCAAAGGTAAAAGTTAAGCTATGAGACTGATTCATTGGAAAAAAACTGAGTTCCTTTGTTCAACAGAGAGCTGCAATTACACATACTTATGTTATCTTATGTAAAATGTAAATCTACTGAGTGCTAGATGAATGCATAATTGAATTTTTCCCCATTTTTCTTTTAACATGTGAAATTACATGTTATTCTTTCTTAAAATAATAATTATTAGAATTAGTCCCCAGACTAAATTTTAGAAAATAATAATTCCTCAGACCAATTTTAAGAAAAACATCAGAGAAATTTAAATTGAGAAACGTAAATTGTGGATTCAGTGAGTGTTAACCAAAGCCTCTCAAGAAGGTATTTGCTTACCTCACTACCTACCCTGCTCTCCTATTTTCCTCCCTCTTTCTCCTCCTGCTGCTGTTTCCTGTTTTAATACTGAACTCCTTAAAACCCTTTTTGGAAAAAGTGCATCCCAGAGATCCTACTGAAACTTTTGTCTCTTTTTCCCTGGGCATAGCCTCAATCTTGGAAAACTAAACCTCTAAATTGATTGACACCTGTCTCAGGCACTTTTAGGTTGACACCATCATTAGTACATTACCATTAATTAGACTCTTTTCTTTGATATCACAAGTTTCTTTCTTTGATTTCCCAAGTTTTTCCAGTAATGTTCTTTTGCTATCCCAGAAAATGAAATGTAATGTGAAAATAAAATGAAATGTGGCATTCTTTTGCTATCCCAGGATGCCACATTTCATTTTACCATAATGCTCTCTTACCCTGATCTGATCTGTGAGAGTTTCTTAGTCTTTTTTTAAAATTATTATACTTTAAGTTCTGGGGTACATATGCAAAACATGCAGGTTTGTTACATAGTTATACATGAAACGTGGTGGTTTGCTGCATCCATCTCTTTGTGATCTACATTAGATATGTCTCCTAATGCTATCCCTCCCCTTGCCCTGACCCCCAAACAGGCCCCAGTGTGTGATGTTCCAGTCCCTGCGTCCATGTGTTCTCATTTGTCCAACTCCCACGTATGAGTGAGAACATGTGGTGTTTGGTTTTCTGTTATTGTGCTATTTAGCTGAGAATGATGGTTTCCAGCTTCATCCATGTCCCTGCAAAGGACGTGAACCCATCCTTCTTTATGGCTGCATAGTATTTCATGGTGTATGTGTGCCACTCTTTCTTTATCCAGTCTATCATTGATGGGCATTTGGGTTGGTTTCAAGTCTCTGCTATTGTGAACAGTGCCGCAATAAACATACGTTGCATGTGTCTTTATAATAGAATGATAATAGAATCCTTTGGGTATATATCCAGTAATGGGATTACTGGGTCAAATATTATTTCTAGTTCAGGAATATTTCTAGTTCTGGAATTATTTCTAGTTCTAGGAATATTTCTAGTTCCTTGAGGAATTACCACACAATATTCCACAATGGTTGAATTAATTTACACTCCTACCAACAGTGTAAAACTGTTCCTATTTCTCTACATCCTCTCTAGCATCTGTTGTCTTCATTCTCATTCATTTCAATCTTTATTAAGGCCTTAATTTCCTTATTTATCCAGTAGTCATTTAAGAGCAAGTTGTTCAGTTTCCATGTAGTTGTGCAGCTCTGAGTGAACTTCTTAATCCTGAGTTCTAATTTGATTGGACTGTGGTCTGAGAGACTATTAGTTATGATTTCCATTCTTTTGCATTTGCTGAGGAGTGTTTTGCATCCAATTATGTGGTCAATTTTAGAACAAGTGTGATGTGGTACTGAGAAGAATGTATATTCTATTGATTTCGGGCGGAGAGTTCTGATGATGTCTGTTAGGTCTGCTTGGTCCAGAGCTGAGTTCAAGTCCTGAATATCCTTGTTAATTTTCTGTCTCATTGATCTGTCTAATATTGACAGTGGGGTGTTAAAATCTCCCACTATTATTGTGTGGGAGTCTAAGTCTCTTTGTAGGTCTCTAAGAACTTGCTTTATGAATGTGGGTGCTCCTGTATTGGGTGCATATATATTTATGATAGTTAGCTCTTCTTGTTGTATTGATCCCTTTACCATTATGCAATGCCCTTCTTTGTCTGAGGGAAATATATATATAAAATATATTTATCATATTTCAAAATATAATTAATATATATTAAACATATTAATTATATTTCAATCTCTCTCTCTCTCTCTCTCTCTATATATATATATATATATATATATATATATATAAAATTTCTGCAAGTAATTTAATTTATGAGATCCTTTAGGTAAAGACATGAGCAATTAACCACATCATAGTTAGCTCTTACAAAATGTCAAGTAGATTTTTTTAAATCACAATGAGAAATTTTTTTAAAAGTTTGAAGCCCTGGAATCTCATGATCAGCTATGCTTCAATGCTATGTGAAGTGTAAGTTGGAGGGAGTTTTGTTAGCCATTGTCCAGATGAGAAATAATGTTTTCCTTGTCTGAGATGGCGACAATGGTCTAGAGAGAACAGTGCAAACTCAAGAAACATTCAGAAAGTTAGCTTGAGAGGACTTGGTAGTTCACTGTGTCTGGAGAGATTGAAGGGTCAAAGATTCCTTCCAGAATACTGGTTTCTGCAACTGGCTGAAATAGAGTCACTGACTGTGTCAGACTGTAAATTGAAGAGGAGGCGATAGACCACTTTCAATATGCAAATATAAGTTGCCTCTTTGCGGAACTAACTCAGAAAATAAGCCTTCAGAAATGGAGAGAATAATTCAAAGTAGTGACCTAAATATGGACCTACCTCCAAAGACTGTAAATAGTGAAGACATTAGTATAAGGGTATGCAGAGTGAGAAGAACACAGCGTGAAGTCAGACCCCTGAGAAGCCCAGCACGTAAAGGGAAGTAAGAGAAACCTGGACTGTGGAATGAGAAAGGCTTAGCTAAACATTCTGTTAGTAATTAAGAATATCAAGTAGATCAAAGGGGAGAATTTTCAGCTGTTTCCAGCAATTAAGCAAGGCTCAGAGAGTTCCACAAATTTTTTAACAAGAAATTAATCCATGATCATAAAAGGAGTCTCCATGGAATCGTGGGATGTGAGTGGTTAAAATAAACTGAAAGTAAGTGAAAGATAAGCAAATAGCAAATAGTGATAGGGTATGTAAAAATTTTGTACAACATGATTGTGTTCTAAAGAAGAGAGGTTTTTGACCTACCTTGCATTCTATGTAAGTAAAGGTAGAAGACTCTTATTTAGAGGACAGAATTCTAGCAAATCCATTTTTTCACTCCTGAGATATGTGTGAAACTTTGGGTGACAGCAAGGAAAACAAATTCTAATGAATATAAAATGGACTTCAATATTTTTATTCCAATCTTTTATTTTGTGTCTCATTTTAGCCTTAACAATTGGTTTGGAACAAGCAAATATATTTCTGTAGTTCTATTTATAATCACAGTAAAATATGCAAGAGTAGTAAAATGTGAGCGTATATAATAGTTATAAAAATGGTTGTGTATTTGAATATCGTATTTGTTGAGTATTTTGCAATTGTCATATATTTAATAGGACTATACAGTAATAATTTTAATTATATTTCAATCTCTATGTATGCCTGTTTGTCCCTTGGTAATATATTTTTTCATAATACATTCTTTAATAAATCTGTTTTATAACACCTATTCAAATGGAGTTTTATGTTCTTGCTTTGCTATGTGGTAGTTCATGAGAGAAAAGTGGCTTCATTTAAAGTTGCACAGTATTTCACAGATTTAGAAAGTGTCCTATTAGACATGCTATGTGATTTTCAACGGATAAGCATGGAGAAATATTTGAGTAGTGATGATGAAGTTCAGGTTATTTTCCATGTTTTGTGCCCTAAGAACTTGTTTGAACAATGGGGATTTCTATGTTAGAAGAGATTAATTTCTCAGCACAGAGGCTTGAGGGCAGTGTTTTCTTACACAAATCCACTTTTTTTACAAAACTGAGAAATTCATCCCCTGGAATGTTTTAGTTTAGCCTGGGTGCATATGCCAATAAATAGCTGAAATCATCAAGAACTACAGAAAGGGACTCGGGGGAAAATGTTAAATATATTCACTTGAACATACAAATAACAATTCCAAACAAAGTACAATTGACCTATTCTTCACTCAAGAAGTGACTTATATATAGCTTATTAGGGAACAAATTATTGCTTTTCCTGCTATTTAATCATCCAGCTGGTTTCATATTCTAGGTTTCCTAAGTGCAGACAGCTCAATAGGATCTATACGTATTTGGGCCTCTGGCAAATGATAAGAGTAATAAAAGGTAAAATATTTTTCAAGGTACGACTATTTTAAGAAATATGTTTCTTATTACTGGATAAAAATATATTTATTACAGATTATCTAGAAAATGTTGCGCAGCAAGGAAGAAAATTAAAATCATCTGGAGCCTTATGCCCCCAGCTAGAGGTAAACGTCCTTACAATGAATGATATTTTATTAGGTTGACATCAAATTACTTAAACTTTTTCCTCCATTAAAGCGTTTTTCTTATGTTATATATGTGTAGTAAATATCTGTCTATGAGATATATGCAAGTTTTTTAAAGCCATCATAAAATAATTTATAATGTTGTAATCTGATTTGTCAGTACTTTTAGCTTTAAAGAAAATATTTTGAATGTTCAATGTAGTAAAATACGTTGAAGTGAATATTAGTTTGTATTTTATTTGAACTTAATGATACTGATAGGGAACTAGATGCCGTTATATTAGTAAATGGCAAACACCAAGGTTAGCTATTTTAATGTTTTACTGTGACTGTCAGTTACAGATGTCAATTTGAGTGAATAAAATTTTCCCTCAAATGCTGTGGGGGTTTCATCAGCCTCTCATTGGATATTACCTTACTCTTTGACTACATGATTCTCTACTCATTCTGATTACATAGCAAGAGTGAAATTTTGCTCTAAATATTTAACAGAAACAGTAAAGTGCTCTGTTTTTAGTTATTGGTAAACCTATAAGAATCCAGTCTTCTGTACTAGAAAATGGTATGACTCGGTCAGATCATTCACAAATATGATTCAAAGCAGACTTCACATAATGGAAGGGACATAGGTACATTTTTCTCAAAATTATGGCTTAAGTACCCATTCTTTCAAGATCCGAAAATATCAAATCACCTTGTAGATAGAAGTTTCAACTGGAAATACCATAATTCACATTGAACTAATTTAATACTTCTTAGGGTCTATCCTGCTCACAAGTTTACATTCATTGTGAGGATTTTGCCTGTCTCCACTCCCTCCCCCCAAATATCCAAAAAGATAATACCCATGCACTCTATGTGATGTGCTAAAAACTTATTGTTTACCTGAAGTTCAAATTTTACTATGTGTCCTGAGTTTTATCTGGCAATCCTCTACCTAACCCAAAGTTAGAGAGTTAAAAAGGTGGTTTCTCAAAGAAGTTATATTTAAAGAAAAAAATGAAAGGAATCGGAGTGGTTGAAGTGAAAAAAAAGTTTACATAAGAAATCATTGCGTGTTTCTGTAACTGAAATATGTTCTTTCTGAATGTAACATCTATTGGGAGGCAAGAATGAAGTAGGAAATGGCAAGAGATGAATCAAAATCTAGCATATAAAAAGAAATTTTAAGGAAGAATGAGTACCAGAGTAAGCAAGCTTGAAGAGATAGAGAGAAGAGAGGGAAATAGAGGTAGATACCTAGAGGTAGAACCCCTATTTCCTAATGGTCATCTGGAAAGTATACACTTTGCAAGGAGCAAGAGCCGGCTGTTTTGTACTTGGCCTCCTAAGAATTTTGGATTCATATTTTTATCTCCTTAGGGAATAAATAAAGAATAATGGAGACTTATGTTGATGTATAAACACCTAAAAAAGATGTTTCAGCTACCCAATTATTTATATCAATGAAATAGACTCAGCTGACTGAAATGTACATTCAGATAAAAAACAATCTTTGTATATTTTATAGGAACTAGGCTAAGAAGATGGGCTAGCCTTCCGACAGCCCATTTCAGTGACAGACTGAAAAGTGGATTTCTGTTAAAAAAAATGTGGGGAGTATTAGCACACTGTGCAAGGACTATATTAAGGCATGAGTATGGTTTGAAATAGAATGCAAATATTTTATTGGTATGTGATTTAGAATAAGCATGTATGTTTTTGAAGATATGAAGGTGTGGGAACACAATGCTATTGTTTTTCATTAAAATCCTCGATTCTTTCATTGAATCTATGTTGACTAGCACGTGCCATTTTTCAAAGAGCCTTGTAACTTAAAGAGTTGTTTACATACGGAAAGGCATTCCTTGCAGCATGATCAGATTTTCTCCTGTAACTATCTGTACATAATTCTTCCCAGAATATATTCTTAGCTAGCTCCTATGTAAGCTAGATTTTAGCTTACATAGAAAAGCAGAAGTGCAAGTGACAATACGGCATATGCTTACTCGGTTTATATATTTTTTTACATTACATTTTTGGTACTCTTCCCTAAGGAAAGACAAAGTCATTTTATAGCCTAGTGGTTTGTATTTTGTAAACTCTCAAGCATATTAACACTGGAAATGCTCAGACCTTAAGTGTTGACGTCCTTCTTGTGTTAATATTACTTCTAGTAAGCCAGCTTTGCATGGCAAAAGAAAACAAATCTTATACTTGTTAAAACAAATCAGCAGAACGTATTGAGCTTGGTTTGTGGCAGAACATTCTACATGGTTAAGAAAGTACTATGAAACATGAGAAAAGTAAACTAAATCATTAACTTTACAAAACATCCCAATTTCTAGCAATTTTATGAACTCGGTTCTATCCTTGCAATTATTAATTAAATTAGACAAACAATATGAATTTTTAATGGAAATTATAGGAAAAGGTACAACTGATACTAAGTGGGAAGTGTCTGAACTTTTAGGAGTGAATATTGTTCTGACCGTCAACTCTATTGCAAATTCAAAACCTACCGACAGATAAAATTTGAGAATCAGACAGATGGAGATTAAATACCAGCTTCTTTTTTAACTAAATAATATAGAACATCACTTAAAGATGAGGCATATTGAGCTTCCAAATGAACTTCCCTGCCTCTCAACCTAAATTTTGTTCATTCTCTGAGCAACAAGATAATCTGGACTCCTTAAGTATCTCTACATTGCAGTAAAAGAAATCAGTGTTTAAATCACAATCCATAATTGTGCAATTTTCCAAAAGTTTTTAAGAAAAGAGTGACTGACCCAGTGAGTGGCTTGTGAACAGAGGATAGGAATATTCTTCTAGTACCTTTCCCTCCTGGAGAGCAGGTGACAATGGCATGCTCAGCTCCTCCAAGAGAAGAAAAAAGTTTGCTGTTCACATCTGTAACTTTATAGGCAAGTAGAAGGCTCTATGATTCTCTAAAATGTGTGAGGGTTTACCAGAGTTTCACTATTACCCCATTATATATTTAATCACTACTTACATACTACTTTCTGCCTCAAAGTCAGTAACAGTATTTGTTAATCAGGGGAGAAATTTTTCACTTTGACATATTGAAATTGTTCCTTTCAAACTATTTTACCAATTTGAAGGAACAAAAATAGAGTAACTCGTTTTATTAAAAAAGAAAACATGTTCTCGTGTTTCCCATGGATTTTTAGGTGACAAATCTTGTTCTCTCTCTATTCTTTCTCTCTTTATTCATTGACCATTTACTAATTCAAACCCAGAGGACTGGATGGTATAGAGATCTCTTCAAAAGTATACTAGAAGATGGCATGATATCTATTTATAGTCCTTGATTCTGCTCATTTTCTAAGCAGAATAGACTCTGCCCAGCAGGTATTTTAGCAAGAGTATCACTCCCAAGTCTGGAGACCTGTACGAAAACACAAAGAACCTAAAGTTTGATTGGGTTATAAAACTCCAGGTGGCCCAGCCTATGAAATGGAAAACAGAATAGTGCCCAATATTGGATAAGTTTATTCTTCTTTAAGCTGTTTCCTGTTTTCCCAATAGCTTCATATGGTTTGTCCCTCAAAGACATAAAGTTTTTCATATATTTAAAGAAAAATACAACTAAAATTTTCATGCACTTTTATACCACACAAATTGCATTCCTCTAAGCAGCTTTCTGCCAAAAGGAATGCATTTCGTTCCTTAGTGATAAATTTCTACTCCACTGCCTTCAGCTAACATTAGGGATGCTCTTTCTAAATTGGATACAGGGCTTAGCTATCAGAATCCCCAGATGTACCAAATCCTTAAAAAATGATGAGAACTTGGGAAGAGGTGGCAGGACCTCTTTCTTTGACTGGCTAATTACTCTGGCTTCTAAATTCCGGAAAATGCCAAGGTTCTCACATTCTGCTAATTTAACTTTTCTCCACAATCATCATCCTCCAGCAGTTTGCCATGTTTTTAGATGTTTGTGTATGCCTTTGCTTTCTAGGAGTTATTAGTATTGTTTCTAATAATCATATAAGGCCTATTTTATTTTGGACAATCATATTTTCAGCTTATAAGAGTCAGTGATAACATCAAGAACAGGATTAAAACATAGCTAAGCAACTTACTACCTTCCATATGTGCTGATAGTCTATTTATGCCAAAGTATTTCTATAACTTTGATGAAAGTAAGTCTTTTTAAGCTGGGAAAAAGTATGTTTGTTCAGAAAAATATGTCCACAAAAATTCTCTATATGCTTGTATTTTTCCAAACATGATTAAGTATAAATAGGTTCAAACTAAAATAAATTATGTTATCAATATATAGTGACTTCCCTAGTTTCTCCTATTTATAATTTCTTCCCTACATGTACTTCAGACAATGGCCCCTAAAATCAGAATAGGAGGTCATTAATAATTGTTGAGCTAAACAAATAACAGCTCTCTGTTTTTTGCCTATTTTCCTTTTTAATATTTAATCCCTAATACATGTTTATCTGTTGTCTCTACCTGAAACAAAATTTATGATTCCCATACTTTTTATGACCGTTCGTAATTTTGACTATTTTTTTTCTTGTCTTATTGCGCTACCTGCTGCCTTCTCTTTTCCTTGCACCCTCGTGTGTTACACAAGTCTTGAAAAATTCTTTCTTGACTTTCTGGACACTACACTGTCTTGGATCTGCCCATACCCCTGCACCAATCAAGATGTTGGAAGAAGCATATAGCCTCTTCCGGTGGGATCATATGGAACCTTCCTCACTCCCTGTTTCCTATCAGTGGCTGGCATCAGCTGGGGGGAATAAAAACAACTACCAATCAAATGTAACAAGCCAAAAAGGATGCCACAGAAACAAATTGTCTGACCTCATTCTCCTCCCTCCATCTAATCTTCAGTGCCTGAAGCCAAGGAGAAACCAGACAGTTCTGGTTTGGATAGCCATATAATGTAGTTAAAATAAGGACTATTTTTATAATAAGAAAGTGTATCATTCCTAATTCCACTGGGTCAGTAGGTGTAAACTTGTCTCCAGACTTTGATCCTGACACATGCGGCAGTGTGGAGTTGGGTGGAAAGAGAATATAAAGGATCAAACAGAAAATATTAAGTTCAAATTCTCCATTTATCTTTTATTTCCCCAAGAGTTTCTTTTAATATATATTTTCATACAACTTTGATATTTCTAAAAATCTATTTTTGACCAACCTTTTACCACACTCTATGTCTCTCCTAAAATAATTCAGCCATTTCATAGACATTATGGTATTTTGCTATCATCTTCATACTCATAGACATCTGATTAAATATGATGTGTTATAATAATCTCACCAGTTTATGAACGCTTCCTCACTTCCACGTAATCCTAACTTTCTTTTATAAGGTGCAAATCTGTTTTGATTTACTGGGAGAAAGTATTGATGGTGAGGAGAAAAACAAGAAAAACAGCTGGTATCACACTCTACCCAAGTCCCAAAAGGAGGTTCATGTAACTCCTGTCTTCATTATCTGATATCCAGTGAGTCATCGAATGCCTTCATCTAGGCAATAAATCAATCAATAAATCATCATTGATTTGATTTTGCCACTTTCTTGAAAATGAGCTAACTGTATACTTATGAATTTGTTTCTGGTTTCTCTATTATGTCTCATTGGTCTGCCTGTTTTTATGCCAGCACTGTGCTACTTCAGTTACTATAACTGCAGTATGATTTGAAGTCAGGTAATGCAAAATGCAATTTCTTCTGTGTTTTTCCCCCCACTTAGAATAGCTATTCTGTGTCTTTTTTGGTTTCATATAAATTTTAGGTTTTTTTTTTTTTTTTTTTTTTTTTTTTTTTTTTTTTTTTTTTTTTTTTTTTTTTTTTTTTTTTTTTTTTTTTTNTTTTACCTGTTATCTAGTTCAAAAGCCACTTCCACATTTTCCAGTATCTTTACAGCCATGTCCCATTCTACCAGTACCAATTTACAGTGTTAGTCCATTTTCATCTTGCTGATAAGGGCAAAGCTAAGACTATGTAATTTATAAAGAAAAAGAGGTTTAAGGACTCACAGTTCCATGTGGCTGGGGAGGCCTCACAATCATGGTAGAAAGTGAAAGGCTTTTCTTACATGGCGGTGGCAGGAGAGAGCCAAGTGAAAGGGGTTTCCCCTTATAAAAACCATCAGATCTTGTGAGACTTATTCACTACCTTGAGAAGAGTATGGGGGAACTGCCCCCATGATTCAATTATCTCCCCTCAAGTCCCTCCCACAACATGTGGGAATTATGGGAGCTACAATTCAAGATGAAATTTGGCTGGGAACAGAGCCAAACCACATCAGAAACACATGAATGGATAAAGAAAATGTGATACTTACACACAAAGAAATACTATTTGGTCATAAAAAGAATGAAATTCTGTTGTTTGCAAAAACACGAATGGAACTGGAGGTCATTATGTAATGTTAAATAAGCCAGACACAGAAATACAAACATTGCATATTCTCACTTATTTGTGGGACCCAAAAGTCAAAACAGTTTAACTCATGGGAAGGATAGTTATCAGAGGCTGGGAAGGGTAGTGGGGGCAGGTGGAAGGGAGATAGGAATGGTTAATGGGTATACCCAAAAAATAGTTAAAAAAAATGAAAAAGAGCTATTTTTGGATTGTACAACAGGGTGACTATAGTAAATAATTTAATTATACATATTAAAATAGCTGAAAGAGTATAATTGGAATGTTTGTAATACAAAGGATAAATGCTTGAAGGGATGGAAACCTCATCTTTCATGACGTGATTATTATACATTGCATACCTGTATTAAAACATCTCACACACCCCATAAATATATACACCTACTATGTACTCTCAAAAATTAAAAATTTTAAAAGAAAAAATATACATTTTAAAGAGTATGAATACATAGATCCAAATTAATACATTGTACTTGGTGCAACATTAAACTTTTAGAGATATCTTATAATTATTAGGTTTTCATATTAGTTAAGTATTTAATATCATTAATCTTCTCAACTTCAAGACTCTCATAATAAATATAAATCTAAATTATTTTTCTAATTTTTTGATATTCAAACATAGCTGATATGCTTTATATCAGTTTTCAAAGAAATTGTATAATTTTTTAACCTTTTAAAAATCAAAACATTTGGCAAATATAACAAGATCTAATATTCTAAATTATAGAATAAAGTTAAGGAAGTTAAAATATTTTTTCTTGGTCATTCAGTCAATTAATGTTGGAACTTGGTTTACAGTACATCTCTGAGTTTATAAATCCAGTGAACTTCCTACGACATCCTGTACTTCCAAGTTTATCTTTATGATTACATGTTATATCTCCTCCCAACATGCATCATCTGGAAGTAGAAAATGAATTTTATTCTATAATCCATTTTCAATAAAGTTATGATTTATTTCAGAAACCAAATAATTTATAGAATTTGAAAATAAAGTTTACAATGATTTTTAACATATCAGTCATTAATATGAACCATTTTTGATAGGATTCTGTCCATATATTTTTATGTTAATGATTTTTCTTTTTAAAGTAAGACCATATTTTATAACAGAAAAAAGTTTCTATTGCTAAAAAAGTACCATAGAGTATCTTGGTCTAAATGATAACAAAAAAGTTGAGAAAATTCTTTTCATTTAAAATAGCCCCAGATGTTTATTAACTCAATGGAGACAGCTTAAAGAATGAACTTACTATACATGGGCACTAAGATCTGTTTGTTTTTAGTCATTCTTCTATTTGAAATCATGGTTTGGATATTATTTTCCCTGGAATTTTACTTGAAGGAATATAGATTACGGAGGGTATATAATGGACACACTAATGGAAAGCACTGGATTGAGCATCTAGGACTTTCAAAAGGAACTGCAGCATCATGAAAGTACTAGAATTTTGGAGCCAGATATATTGAGTTTTTAAACATGGACTCGACGATTTAGACTTGGCCATTCTAGATATATCACTTAAACTTTCTAAGCCACCATACCTCTGCTAGGCATAAATTCAGCTTCATATTACAAATATATCATCAAAACAATAAAGTGGTTTAAACAAAATGAAGGATTGTTTTTCTTAAAATGTATATTGGAGTGCATTTCAGGCCCTGTGGCTGGGTTCCAGTGGGGAAGAAGGGCTGGTAAAAGGAAAAGATCAAGACAAGAATAAATATTATTTCTTTGAAAAGACAAAAACCTCAAATGCATCTACCCATATCTGACAGGCAAGAACCTTCTTGTCAGGGGCCACCACACGCTGAAGAAAGGCTGAGATAATATTCCATGGTGTATATGTGCCACATTTTCCCTGTCCAGTCTATCATCGATGGACATTTGGGTTGGTTCCAGGTCTTTGCTATTGTAAACAGTGCTGCAATGAACATTGGTGTGCACGTGTCCTTATAGTAGAACGATTTATAATCCTTTGGATATATACCCAGTAATGGGATTGCTGGGTCAAATGGAATTTCTATTTCTAGGTCCTTGAGGAATCGCCACACTGTCTTCCACAATGGTTGAACTAATTTACACTCCCACCAACAGTGTAAAAGTGTTCCTATTTCTCCACATCCTCGAATATTATGCAGCCATCAAAAATGATGAGTTTGTTTCCTTTGTAGGGACATGGATGAACCTGGAAACCATCATTCTCAGCAAACTGACACAAGAGCAGAAGATCAAACACCGCATGTTCTCACTTATAGGCGGGTGTTGAACAATGAGAACACATGGACACAGGGAGGGTAGCACTACACACTGGGGTCTGTTGGGGGGAAATAGTGGAGGGATAGTGGGGGGTGGGGAGTTGGGGAGAGATAGCATGGGGAGAAATGCCAAATATGGGTGATGGGGAGGAAGGCAGCAAATCACATTGCCCCGTGTGTACCTATGCAACAATCTTGCATGTCCTTCATATGTACCCCAAAACGTAAAACGCAATAAAATAAATTTAAAAAAAATAAAAATAAATTAAAAAAAAAAGAAATGCTGAGATTCCATGTCTTTGGGTTGGCACTTTGCTGCTCCATCCAAATGAGGTTGCTCTAAGGAGGAGGAGAATGATGACTGCAGGTGAGCAGCATTCAGGGTCTGCCTTATGCACAATCTTCTGCGGTAAATAAAGGATAGAAATTTCTGACTCATTAAAAGAATATGAAAATTATTTAAGCAAAAAGTCTTAATTCTCTGTGTATATAAAAATATTTTAAACTTGTAAATATTTACTCATTATAGGATTTATCTCAGATATTTGCAAGGGGCAAATGCTGGTTGCAATAAAAGCCTAAAAACTTATATCACTAAATTGAATTGGTTCAGAATTTTAGGATTTACTTATTGATCCAATGATTATTTATTGTCTATATATGCTAGGCCCCGAAGACATAGCATTGGCCAAAATAGAAAATAATCTTTCCACTTGCTGATATGATAGTCTAGAAAGTTATTCTCACACTATCTGTCAAATGTTCTTATTCTTCTGAAAACATTGTACAATTCAACATAAATTCTTAAGTGTACCTAGTTCAGTATCTGGATGCTATACAATCATATGAATTTTAGACAACTTTTCTTAGATCCACAGACATATTTTATGTTTTAAACAGTTAGTGAGGAAAATTAGTATATTCCAAAATTACCGTGTTATTATAGATAACAATTATAGATAATTAGCCTTCTGTGCTATTGATTTGTATGTTTGTACTGATTAACCAACCTTGCTTATTCCACTTCCCCACCCTTCTATAATCTTGTGAATATCATTCTACTCTCTACCTCTGTGAGATGGACTTCTTTAGCTCCCACGTCTGCCTCAGAATATGTGATGTCTCTCTGTGCTTGGCTTATTTTACTTTATACATAATGACCTCCAGTTCTATCCATGTTACTGCAAATGACAGGATTCCATTCTTTTTTATGGTTAAATACTATTCAACTGTATACACACACACACACACACACACACACAGAGAGAGAGAGAGAGAGACAGAGAGAGAGACAGAGAGAGAGAGACAGAGAGAGAGAGAATGAGAGTTCTATAAATGTTATATATACTGTGTTTTATGTTATACTGTAAAAGTTATAGTATGACTTTTTTATTTACCAGTTCATTGATAGATACTTAGGTTGTTTCCTATCTTGGTTATTGTGAATAGAGCTTCATACAGCATGGGTATTACTTTGATGCACTGATTTATTTTCCTTTGGGTAAATACATAGTAATGTAATTGCTGGATTATATGGTAATTCTATTTTCAGTTTTTTGAGAACCCCACACACTGTATTTCATAAAGGCTGCACTAACTTACCAACATGTTGTAAAAGCTGCCACTTGAATTTTAGTATGTTCAGCAGCACCTATGATCTCTGCTCACTAGATGCCTGTAGCAGGGCCTTTCTGTTTTATCACAACCCAGATTCTCTCCAGACATTGCCAAATGTTTCCTAAGAAATTTTCCAGGGAGGAAATGATTGTCTTTGAGAACCACTGATCTAGAAAGTAGAGTTTTGTCATATGAATCAAGGAACTTAGAGTAAAAAATATGATACAACTCTACCGAAAGGAGGTTACTTACATAATTCACGCTATTAATTTCAGGTTACTGAAAGTGAGAGCCAGTGTGTCTTATTTCCTGGCACTGCTTTAAAAAATATTGTAAAGGCTTAAAGGAATTATTGATTTTAAATCTTGCTGTCCTTAATTTACATCTTTGAGGGTTGTGGCTATTTATGAAGTGATATACTAAATAAAAAATAACGTTCTAGAAATTTGAAGCAAGATTGTGTTTCAGGGTAAAAATTAATACTTAGCAGTGTTAATTATTTTATACTATAAATTGAAATACCTTTTGAAAAAAGGAATAAATTATGTTTAATTTCACAAAACCTAAATCAAGAGACCTAAACAAAAATAGTACCTATTTTAATAAGCCATTTGATTGTTCAATGAATTTGTTTTTCTATTTGAATGTGTAAATTTTCTCTGCCTCAAATTTTCTGCCCAGAACCCTCCAAAGAGCCATATCCTTACGCTTTTTCAGTTACTTGTCATTCTTCCCTATGGAAGAAGGTATGACTTCCACAATTACTAGGAAGAAATTCAGTCTGAGTAAATCAGCCCCTTCTCTCTTCTCTCTCTTCTGGTGATCTTCCTACCATCAAGTATAGACTTTCTTCCCCGTACTGCAAAATCTATACAGTACTTTCGTAGAGTTGTGATTATCTAGGTTTGCTAGTGATTAGCTTAATATGTACCTAATTCAGAGGTGACATATTTATAATTCCACATTTGTATCCAGAAAAAAAGCCAAAATTTTCACTTCCACCTGGCCGGAACCTGTGGTTGTGTTTTGACATGAGTTACTGAAAACAGGGCGCCCTTACATTGAGTTTTAAGTTTTCATCCAAAAAGGAGCTACTTGATGAGAAATACTGTATGCATTTTTCTTAATTTAAGGAGAGGAAACAAGATTACATATGGCAAATAAATTAAAATAACATTTTCTGTCACCATATCTTTGAAAGAATTGAAATAGCATTTTTCAAATAAGAATATGGTAATGTATGCTGCCATTTTAAGTGGAATTTTGCTTTAAGTCAAGGAATTTGCATATCAGCAATTATGAACCACACTGGTTTTTTTAACTATACATTTTTCATAGAAATAAATTATTATTTGCTAGAAAAATGGAAAATACAATTTTTAATGCCATTGTTTCGGCTACTATACTCAAATACAAGTTTGTATTTCTTAATATTATGAAGTCACTTTATGCAGTTTGCATTTAACTTTGTCTTTCAACATTTCCTTTCTGATAATAATAATAATAATAATAAAAGTAATCTGGATAATTTTCATGTATAAATTAATAATAATAATATTGAAAATAATAAAAGAAACTATAGAACATTTACGATGTGCCTGTCAGAATTCCATTTACTAGTCATCTAATTGCTCATTTAATATTTGCACTAGCCTTATGAAGTATTATTGTTATACCCACAAGAAAACAGAGGTACTAAGAAAACTTCATAATCTAAACCCAGAATTATAAGGAAATGTGTCTCTAATACCAAATTGAAATATGCATTGTCAAAGCAAGATGGCAGTGTGTTTAACTGTCTGCTGCCCACACAGGTAAAATATGAACATTTCTATATGTATTTAAACAAAAGCATTACTACACTGAGCAGGAGACACTGGAGTCCTTCCATCCGGAGGAGCAAGCTGCTTGATGCAGGACATCTAACTCAGTACAGATTCAGAGTCGATTTCCACTCTTAATGAGGTAAAAGTGTAACCACCTAATGGGTTCTTTTTGCCCACTGCCCAGACAGAGCCAATTTATCATGATGGGGAATTGCAACAAAGAGTTTCATATAAGTAGAGCCAGCTAAATTAGAGACCATAGTTTTATTAGTACTTAAATCCACCTCCCAAAAAATTTGGAGGCTAGGGCTTTCCAAGGATAGTTTGGTCGGCAGTAGCCTA
Source organism: Cebus imitator (assembly GCF_001604975.1). NCBI lineage: Eukaryota > Metazoa > Chordata > Mammalia > Primates > Cebidae > Cebus > Cebus imitator. The sequence continues at coordinate 3,416,613 of NW_016107322.1, forward strand.
GGGAATGTGTGCTGATTGGTTTGGGATGCAATATTAGGGGTGTGGAAAATAGTCCTAGTGTGCTGAATCCACTTCTGAGTGGGGGCTACAAAGGAGTCAATGTTGTCTGTGGGGCTATCGGTATTCAGAAAAGCAAAAGCCGGAGAAACATCTCAAAAGGCCAATTTTAGGTTATACCATAGAAATGTTAGTTACGGTAGTAATTGGGGAAGTTGCAAATCTTGTGACCTCTGGAATAATGACTGGTGATTACTTTTGGTTTTTTTGTTTGTTTGTTTGTTTGTTTTTGAGACAGAGTCTAGTGCTATTGCCAGGCTGGAGCGCAGTGGTGCTATCCCAGCTCACTGCAACTTCCGTTTTTCGGTTTCAAGCAATTCTCCTGCCTCAGCCTCCCAGTAACTGGGACAACAGGCGCTCACCACCACGCCCGGCTAATTTTTTGTACTTTTAGTAGAGATGGGGTTTCACCATGTTGGCCAAGATGGTCTCGATCTCTTGACCTCGCGCCCGCCTCGGCCTCCCCAGAGTGCTGGGATTACAGGCGTGAGCTACCGCACCCGGCCAGCAGGTAATTATTTAACTATGTCTACATCTTAGCGGAATTTAGGCCCCTCTCATTCTCCCAACCTCGTGCCTTTTCATTGGTTTTACAAAGGTGGGTTAGTTTTTGAATGAGATTTTATCACTTAAACTATAAACTAAATTTCTCCCAAACTTAACTTTGCCCATGCCCAGGCACGACTAAGGGCAGTTTGAAGATTAAAGAAAAGATGGGGTTGTTTAAGCCAGATCTCTTTAACTGTCAGTTTAAAAGTTACCTTTCTCACTTATGCATTAAATGGAAGAGTTAAACAAGGACTTTGCTTTGGAACATACCTGGCTCAAATTTACATTTCACCCGTATTACTCTACCTTTACTAATTTAAAGAAAACTGCTGGCATAAAGATCCCAGTCTAGTGATAATAAAGATTTCAATTTTTGCATGCATTCACAAGCAGTAACTATATGAAAACAGTACATTTTAAAATCTATTTATGTTGGTAAATACATGATTTCATTGAAAACCAAAAAATAATTTACAACCTAAAGGAGCTGGAATTTCATGTAAAACATAGATGCTAGCTCTTTTTCTCTATACTATGTGAATATTACCAATGTAACTTAACCTTCTCTTTCTAAATGAAAAGTTATGAAAATGCCCATTTTAATACCTACTAGCATAGCATTAGTTTAAAATTAAATTGAGAAATGGATTGCACTATGATCTAGAAATTGCATATTACAGTATTTATTTATATGCACTGTCAAATTAATTCAAATGTGTATCTATACCATAGTGATGTTGAGATAAAGTTAAACTGTCTTTCAAATTATTTCTAGCAACATTAATTTATCCTATTTTCCCCTGTTTATCTTGTTTGGCAACATGAAGAAACAGAAAACATCCCAAATACAAAAGAGAGTGTTTGAGTAATTATTTAAGAAAAAAAATTTCATATTAAATGAAGAATAAGTTTGATTTAATCAAGTTCATAATTATCACAAACCATCAGAAGAATTGTTGAGAACATTTATTGGTAGCTAAATTTTTCCTATAAATATATTTCTTAAAATCATATTTAGCAAAGAGACACTTTGGTTTGATAATAGATCTTATAAACTTCCTTCGTATTTATTAGGTCAGAAATGTGCTGTTGTCATGTAAGATATCATTAGCAGGTGTCATGCAGTGTTCAAAGTATTTTCATATGGTGTGTGTGTGTGTATGTCTCTGCGTGTGAGAGGTTAATTGAAAGCAATCATGTAAGAGAGGTATTATTCTATTATTATCTAAATACCAGGCAAATTAAATAATTCCCTGGGGTAAAATGATTGCTAAATGACTGACATCTAAAGTTTAATGTATCAAGTTTCACAGGGTATCTGTGTTTAAAGCAACTCACAGGACTTCATGGATATTTAACAAGCAAATTCTGTAATTATACAACTGTGAGCACAACCAAATTCAGACTGGCCTTCTCAATGTTGATTTTGATATAACACTTCTTAGATGCATGTAACTGATATTGAATGTCTCCCTTATTTTGTCCCTTTTCCCATGTGTCACTGCCCTCTTAAATCACTAATGCTGATGCACTAAGCAGCGCTACATAATAAATGAGGGTGGTCAGGCATGGGCAGAGTCCTGCTGACATTCTGAAAATTCAAGAGTAAATATCTGGAAATGTGGGTATTACACACTTGATTTGTGTTACACATGCCACGTATTTTGTTTTGTTTAGTGGTTTTGGACATAAGTATTAAATAATTGAGAAAGGTTTGCATCCCTTTTCAAAACCTAGACCTGCCCTGCACTTTAGTTTACGTAGAGATTTAATAGGCCTTTCATGCCATGCTGGAATGTATTGACCTCCACGGAGCAGCAAAGGAAAGACTCAGCATTCAGAAGAAAAATGGTGGTACCCCAACTGCGTGTCCTACAATTCAATTTAACTCTGACATTACCTACCCAGAATGAAAGCAGGCTCCATGGGGTTAGGGCTCAATTTCACAGACCAATTAGTCAAAGTTAGAAGGGTGGGCTACCCGGAGGCCTATCAAGAGTCAGTGTCAAGACTCCAGTTGCAAATATTGGTCTCCAGGTTACACACACTTCCCTCCAACTTTATTACAAATCAGGGGTTTCCACAACCTCCCCCCAACCCTTCACGTTTGATAATTTGCTAGAATGACTTACAGAACTCAGGAAATGATTTTACTTACTACTAATGGTTTATTTTAAGGGATAGAACTCAGGAAGAGCTAAATGGAATCAATGCCTAGGGTGAGGTGGTGGGGAGGGGAAGAGGTGCCAAATTCCACGCCCTCTTTGAGCACACTGCCTTCCCAGGATCTCAGTGTGTTCACCCACATGGACACTCTCCAATCCTCATCATTTAGGAATTTTTATGAGCTTCCACTATGTAAACATGATTGATTAAATCACTGGTCACTGGTGGTTGAACTCAATCCAGCCTTTCTCCTTTCTCTCAGGTTGAGTGAGTACAGTTGAAAGTTCCAAACTTCTAGCAAAGGCTTGGTCTTTCTGGAAACTCAGCTGCTAGATGAGTGCTGTGCCAGAAACCAGAAGTAAAGACCAAATACATTTTTATGATACCACAATTATAAAAATTAATTTTACCTGCCCTTTTAAATTTTTAATGTGACTGCTAGATAACTTAAAATTCCATATGTGTATAGCATTTTATGTGTATTTGATGGCGCTGCCCTAGATCTTCCAAAGATTTTTTTCAGGCCCATGTCCTGTTAATTTCTATGGTTTTATTCCTTGCAAGTGATAGCTATACACGTACTACCTTAGAAAAAAGGAAAAACATTGATTTTCTCTAAAACCGAAAATCCTTTTTGAAAGCTTCTTTAAAACCAAAACCTTGAAAAACATTCGTTTCCATTTTGAAAATATGATTTCATGTAATATTACACTAGTCGTATTATATTGCCTAAAATGTTAATAGATGGATTCAAGGTATAAAGTTAAAATACACATTCAACAACTATGTGAGTTCTGAAACCTCCTGACGGACTAAAAAAATTATGTAAATTAGTACTGATAATTACTCTCCAAAAGGCAATGTCAGAATGATAGATGGATAATTCTGAGTATAGAGTGTTCTCTGTTAAGCATAGAAGAATGAATTAGATCAATACACCCAGAGTGATTTTTGATGTACCTAATGTTTTCATCAATATTTTTCTCTAAGCTCTTCCTTCTCTCTTGGTTTCCTTTTTGTGACAATCATTCAAATAAATAACTCTCCATATTTGCTGATTGTTAAAGTAATTTCAGAATAATCCTCATCAAAAAGGAATGAAAAATTAATAACACCATAAATTAGCATCATATTTAAACCTCAATCGTTATCCACAATCTTTTTTTCTTTCTATTCACCTGATCTTTGCTTTTAAGCAAAGTACAAATAAAATATTGACCATATCAAGTATGTCTTAACACTTGGTTTTCATATAATTATCAGTGAATACTTTCAATCAATAATTCCTGAGTATTGCTCAACTTATTATGGAAGACAAATGATGATCTTTTACTTCTGAACGAAATTATGATACCAATTAATTTATAACAACTAAGATATGGATTACAGCTGTCCTTCTGGCTGGGAGAGGATAGGTCAGCATAAGTGACTGCAGAGAACGTGAGAATTGGCTCCTCTTCCTAATGGCTGCAGGATGAATCCTGGTCTCTTAAACTAAGAAATATAGTCCAGAAGTTAAGCCCATCATGCAACATATTAATGAGGCAATAATTTAGTCCAAGAGTTACAATGAGGAACATGAGTTATTTATCTAGATGAAAAACCAATTCCAGATAAGTAATCCACCAGAAAATCAACAAGAAGAAAGATTGGCAGCATTCCATAGCGTACCTTTGAGTTGGTAATGGGTTTCAGAATTCTCTGTATTACATGGTTTTATGGGGGGAGTTGATATAATGTGACATACTGAATAGGTGGTTAAGGAAACTTAAGTAGTATAGACTGTCTTTTACTAACAGCAGATCAGAGATACAAGGATAAGAAAGCAAAGAAGAAAGAGGTTCACAGAGTACTAGGAGGACTGGATGCAGAGTACAAAAGACTGAATGTTTATGTTCCTCCAAAATGCCTGTGTTAAAGTCTTAACTCTGAAGGTGATGCTATTAGGAGGCGGGTCCTTTGGCGAGTAATTAGGTCATAAGGGCAGAGCTTTTTTCAATGGGATTTTAGTGCCCTTATAAAAGACATGCCATAGAGCTGCCTTGCCCCAGTCACCATGAGAGGATTCAGCAAGAAATTGCCCTCTGCAACTCAGAAGAGAGCCTTTCTTAGAATTAAACCATAATGGCACTCTCATCTGAGACTTCCAGCTTCCAGAACTATGAGAAATAAATTCTCAGTGTTTATACGCCACCCAGTCTATGGTAATTTGTTATAGCAGCCTGACTGGACTAAGACATGAGAGAAATTATTAGCAAGTGCATAAGGGGAAGAAAAAACAATTTAAAATATTTAAGGGAGTATGAGAAAATTGTCTCTATTAATACTACAGTTTTTACATAGTTCTTTAACAAATACCAATTTATTCATTCAAATCATGTTTATTGAGCATGTATTATTGACTCTTAACACCCTACTCTTCTCACCGTTAGGAAAAAAATAATTGGGAGGTAATTCTTCTCTGGGAACATATAGTCTTACTGACTTACATTCAAAGAAATCTCTATGTGTGCTCAGTTGTTAATTGCTCACTTCCCTTGAGTAATTACTTATTTCAGTTTCCTTATGTGGTTGATTTAATGTCATGAAGTATTTGCTTGCCTACAGCTGCTTTAAAAAATACGCACAGTTGCACCAAATGAGGCCATGTCTCAGGGCACTGATATGACAGTCCTTGTACACTTCTGACTTTGGTACTTGATTGTTTTCACACAACTCATTGATTTTAAGTTGACAACAACAATATTTAGGTTTATTTTTTGCAAATTGTGAAAATTTGTTTAGCTTGGCAATGAGCCAAACATGTGAGGGTATGTTGCCTATTTCTCAAGTTATTTTTTCCTTCCTTCCTTATTTTCTTCTGTTCTTGTTTTTATTTTTAAAGTCTTATTCCATTCTGTCAGCTAGTAAAATCAATGTAGCTCTGTAATGATAAAAGGAGTCACAGAAATGGCTTAAGTTAATAAGCAAATGTAGTTCATTGATTGGAAGATATAGTTCCTTTAGAAAATGACAAATATGTTTTCAATTTGGAGTGGTTTTTTTATGTAAAGTGCTAGATTTCAAAGATCAGTATCATTAGAAAGATTTTTTAAAATGTTTTTTTCTGAAATTAGATTATCATTAATGTTATCCAGAACTTCAGCTATACAGTACTCTGCTAAATTTCTCTCTTTCTCTCTCTCTCTGTGTCTCTCTCACAAACACATGCATGCACACCCAGACACACACAACAATACACACCCATACATACAGAGAAACCCTTCAGGAAATTCTATTTCATTCTTTAAGTACTGAAAAACTAAATGATTTATGAACTCACTTTTTGAAAACTGTATTTTTCCTTTGGGCATCTATGATGATGGAAAACATTTTCAAGATTTTTTTTTAGATTAAAGCCTAAGATTGTTGACAAAATGTGGGAGATTTTAAAGTCATTTTCAGACGTATTAGGCTCAACTCTTTTTATATAAAATTGCTGTATGTATAAATTCACTTGACTATTTGAAAGAGCATTTTCTTTAAATATTGTATGCTACTCTAGAGAAATAGAAACACCCTTTTGCCCGATTTGATCTTTTGGAGAATATTCTCTATGGCCCAATTGATTTCTCAAGATCTTTTCTTTTTTAGAAGAATATGTCAGCTCTCAAGTGTCCAATAGTTCTTTTTATCTGATGTGGCCTCTTTAAAAGCCGCAAGCATGTCTGGGTTATCAGATCTCCTTTAAAATGCTGCCATTCATCTGTTCAATTTAATGCTTGCTCAGAAGGGAGCTGCTGTATCGACTAAGGGCTATGCCATACTGCAGCTTGGAAAATGAGAAATGAAAGAAAGGCAAGCCCAAACTAAGTATACTATTAACTCTGCCTAAGACTGTGATACATCAATAGAGCATTAGATCTAATCATGTTTTATACAGTTAGTCGATCACGGAAAAGAATAATCAGAGATATTTATTCAGAAAGAAACATTGTTCAGTCTTTTAAGCATATGCTATTCCTTTCTCCCTTGAAAATGATGTGTAGTGATTAGTTTTCATCTGAACAGGCATTTTCTCCTTCTTAAAAATTAAAACATGCTCTATTTTGAAGAGCAGAAATCAAGAAGAAAGATACAGCTTTTGTCTGTACAATGCTAACAGGATGCTTATTAAACAATATAAATAGACTAAGGCCATTATTACTGACAGATAATATTTTTGTGTTTTATGTATATATATTGACTGAGGAGTAATTAAAATGTGGTCCCCTTTCAATGTTCTATTGAACGAACCTACTTTGTACTCATTAATACATAGTTGGTTCTTAGGGAAGTAAAGCTTGATTTTAATTTACAGTCAGCTTAGTAATCGACTATTGCTGCTCTGTTTGTATTAGAAAGTTATTCAACTTCCTTAAATGGAAATTCCAAATTAATGAGTTTTTGAAAATAAAGGAAAGAAAAGATAAACAAAGGAAGGAAAGAAAAAAGGAAGGAAGAAAAAGAAAGAAAGAAGCCTAAAGTGTAATTTACGCTGAGAAATAGTAAATAATAGTAGATTGATCATAGGAGCATCCTCCCAAGTCTGAGTGATTGCTTTGCTGTTTGGGGGAAGACAATCTGTGATAAGTCATTTCTTTTGGACCACATTCTATTATAGTAGGAACCTGAAGAAATAATACTGATGTCCACAGATTGTCATAAAGATTGTGTATGTATGCGTGTGTGTGTGTGTGTGTCTGTGTGTATGTGTGTGTGTGTGTGTATATATATATATATATACACACACACACGTATATACATGTAGTTTGTGCAGCAGTTTTCAACTACTGTTTCCATATAATATGAGTAGCATGAACTGAGGAGAGTGAGTTTTTTTCTCACAAAAATAGCCTAATCTAAGGATAATATTTTTATAGTTCTCAGAAATAATCAATAGATATAATGTTTTCCACTTTAAGCTTTTAACTCATCTTTTAACACAATTAAGAGTTACTACCTCTATGCAAATAAATTTTTACAAACTAATGTAATACTTTGAAACCGACAGTCTTAAAACACAATTGCAACCCCTCCTTTCCTGTTTCAAATGATAGAAATTATAGAAACACTATAGAAAACTATTTAATACATAGTTGATTTCTCATCACCATCTTTAAAACAAATGTTTCCCATGGTCTTCATAATCTTGACAGATGCTAAAAGTCATGATAAAGTAGAACACCAATTTTCTTTAAAAACAAATGCAGAAACTAAACTCTTCCAATGCCGGGCACTATGTAATAATTTCTGAAAACCACAGGCGAATTTTTCATAAAAACAAATGTTGACATATTTAACAACACATTTTCATGATTTCAATTAATTTCAATATGGTGGATGTGTGTTTATAACAAAGTTATAACACGTTAAATGAATATATAAAAAAGAGTCAGAAAAAGATTAATAGATATTAAATTTTCAATATTGTTTAACTTACTATGATTTTTCAGAGTTATGTTTAACCTCTATTTCCTCCTTAATATTATCATAATCATGTTTTCCCAAATTCTTTGTGTTTGAAACATTGTATATGCTATTTTTATTATATTAAAGAGAAATTATTGAGATAAAATAAGTCTTGAGATTAAAATTTAAAAATTTTGATTTAAGAAAACCACCATGTAACCAAAACTCCTATCTATATCAAGATATAGAAAAAACTTCAATCACCCCAAAGAGTTTCCTTTTGCCCTCTTTCAATCAATCCCCATCATCTATAATAATTGTTCATATTTGTAGCATCATAAAATTATTTTGTCTTTCCTTAAACTTTATTTAAATTGGAAACGAACAATATAGATTTTTTTAGGGGATGAGAAGGAAGACTGAAACTGACTTCCTTTCCTGGGACAGTTTTACTGATCATGACTGGCATCAGTAATACTTTTACAAGTTGGCTGATGTAAGTTGGTTTTGCTATAATGACTTAGTTGGGGTGACTCATACAAATATATATTATCCTTATTCTGGAGCCACTGGGGTAGAAGCTTATATGCTTCTTACAACAAGGGCATAAAAAAACAAAAGCAAAAACATAAAAGTCGTCTTACTAACATAAATTGAAACTGGCACATTATCTTTTGGACTTCCTTTGTTGGCTCAAATAGGTCAAAGTTGATATTGTGGTTTGAATATTTATTCCTTCCAGAACCTATGTTAAAATTAAATTGCCACTGTAATAGTATTAGCAGGTGGGCCTATTTAGAGATGATTAAGCAACAAAGATTCTTTCCTCATGGATGCCTTTAGTATCTTTCAAAAAGGGCTTTTGGGAGAGGGTTCCCTCTTGCCTTTCCACCTTGACCCATGAGATGACACCACGAAAAGGCAGTCAGAAGATGCCTACCCTTCAATCTTAAATGTGACAGCCTCCAGCACTGCAAGAAATAAATTTCGATTCATTATGTATTACCATGTCTCAGGTATTCTGTTATAGCAGCACAAAATGGACTACGACAATTGAGGACGCAAATTTTAAGAGTGGGAAATATATATCACATCCATACTAGGAAAAACTAGTCACACAGAAAAAGATACAAGAAGCAAACAAAATATAAAATCAAATTAGTTACTTCTAAGATACAATGACAGTACAAGTATTGGCTAAAAACTCCCATTCTAAGAGGGAGAAACCAGCCAAACAAACCCCATGCAAGTCCAAACCCAGCAGGGCAGTCATTAAATCTTAACGCTCCAAAATAATCTCCTTTGACTACATGTCTCACATCCAAGCAACACTGATGCAATGGGTGGGCTCCCACAGCCTTGGGTAGCTCCACCCCTGTGGCTCCACAGGGTTCAGTCCCCTGGGCTGCTTTCGCCAGGGGGCATTGAATGCCTGTCTTTTCCAGGTGCATGGTGCAAGCTGTTGGTGGATCTACTCCTCTACGTAATCCATTATAAACTGAAATTATCATAAGTACAAAAATGCATTTAATATACGTAGCCTACTGAACATCATAGTTTATGAGGCCTACCTTAAAGATTCTCAGAAAACTTACATTAATATAAGTAATTTTGGGCAAATTCATCTCACCCAAAGCCTATTTTATAACAAAATGGTCAATATCTCATGCAACTCACTGAATACTGCATTGAAAGTAAAACACAAATCGTTACATAGGAAATTAAAATATAGTTTCTACTGAATGCTTATTGTTTTTGCACCATGATAAAGCTGAAAAATTGTAAGTTGAGTCATCAAAATTTGGAGACTAGCTTCCTCTGTCTCTGTGTGTATACATATAGAGAGAGGATGCTCTGGTACCCTCAAAGAAAGGAATTGGTATATTAAAAAGATCAAAAAGAACCCCCCCATATTTTAAAAACTTGAAAATTTGAGATTATAAAATAATTGTATCATGCAGACATCTGTTTGTATTAAAAGGGACTGGAAAAAGTTCAGTGTTCATGTTATTATCTCCTAATAGGAATGGAGTCAATACTAGTCCATGGGCTGACTGTATCTCATCTGATAGAAAAGATAGTAGAGGATATTGATTAGAAGTAGAGCCTGAAGGAGTGACGTGTACAGTGTAATGGATTAAGTTTAATGACAAAACTCACTACTAGTCAATAGAAGGCTTAACCTTATAGCCACATTATTTAGGCATTATCGTCCAAAACAATTTAAAGTAGATTAAATGATTTATTGAATAAACATAAATGTCTGGAAGAAGATAAACATTAATTTCCTTCTGATGCAGAATTATTTTCAGAATCCTGAACGCATTTCTGCATTTTTAGCTTTCATACAACATAAGGTAAAATCAATTAATTAAATCATATGTTAAAGTGTACCTAAATTTTAATTTTAGGATAATATATATTGCAAACTATGCATTCATTTGAAAAGTATTATTTTAAAATTTGTCCCACAAGGAGTTTGTGGCATATTTTCTTGAAAAGCCAGACGTTTGATTAAAATATTTCAAAAATGTATTTTGAATATTGAGGCACAAAAGGAAAATGATATCAAGTAAAGTTATTGTTCCTCTATAAACATATTAGGTGCAAATAATTCAAGCAAAGATTTTTTAGATTTAGAATATCTCAAGTTTTTTTTTTTAATTGATAAAGTTTATGGTTTTCTCCAAACTCCCAAAATGTAGATACAAGCAGGAAGATGTGTAGATAAAAGCAGGAAACATAACAAATGCATTTAAGTGTTAAATGAATTATTATACAACTATCATGAACTTAATCTTATTTGTACTAACATGTTATACCTTTGTAGCAAACAAAATTTACATTAATTCAAAGTTCAGCTTTACATTAGCCTCAAGTTGGGCAAAATCATCTAACAAAAAGCCTATTTATAATGAAATGTTGAATATCTAATTTAATCTTTGAATACTATATTGAAAGAGAAACACAAAATAGTTATATGATTATTCAAAATGCAGTTCCTACCAAATGCATACTGCTTCAGTAGAGTTCAGCTTTCAAAATCAACTTCTTATTTTCATTTACTTAAAAATTTTTGACCCTTCCCTAAGCTTTAGAGTAAGAACATTATTAGCCTTATTTCTCAATTTTTCAGATTAAGGGAAATTGACCTTAATTTGTAGAATAGACACTCATGTTCTAGAAAAAATTACACACATTTTATTCTATTTCTGTGAAATCTAATTTTCTCTTCTAAAAAGATTTGTGGATGTTAATTTTTATTAAATAAAATTTGAATGTAGAAAAATACCTAGAACTTAACTGTAAAATATATTAACTATTGACAAATGTATATACTATAGTAAGCAATACCCAATTTATGGTATAAATTTCTTCACTGTAGAAATTTCCCACATGGTGTTTTCTAGTTTTGTTCTTACTCCTGGCTTAGGCCAACTCTTTTATGATTTCTATCATAGATTGATTTAGTCAGTCTTTGAATCTCATCAAATGGGATCATACAGAATGTACTCTTTTGTATCTGGTTAATTTCCTTCAACATAATGTTTTTGATAGTGAGCCATACTTTTGATGGAGCAATCGTTTATTTTGTTTTTACTGAGTTGTTCACAATTGTACAATTAAACCAAAATTTGTTGAACAAATCTGCTGATGAATTATTGAATATTTCCACTATTGTCTATAAAAAATAAACATGTTATTGATATTCAATCATTTATGAACATAGGATTTAATTGTTTTGGAGTAAAATTGCTTGGTCATAAGGTAGGAGTAAGTTTTTCTTTTAAAGAAATTGAAAAACTCTTTTTCAAAATGGCTGGACTATTTAACATTTCTACAAGAAACATTTAAGAGACTCATTGCTTAACTTCTGTGCTAACAGCTAATATTGATAAACTCCTAAATTTTCATCATTCTGCTAGGTGAGTAATGGTATCTCATAATGGTTTTAATTTTCAGTTTTGTGATAACTAATCATGCTGTATTTTTTATTTGTTTTGCTTTTGTTGTTATTCCCTGCTATTTATTTGTCTTCTTTGCAAATGTTTATTAGATTATTTTATCCACTTTTTACTGGTTTTTTATATATATTTATTATTGAGTTAAATTCTTCATGGATTTGGATATGTCTTTTTTTAAGATGTATATCTTGTGAATATCTTCTAGTCTGTGACTTATCAATTTGGGTTTTCAATAAGGAGAAATTTGAAGTTTAGCAAAGTAAGTTTAGCTATTTTCCTTTGTTGCCTGTTGTATTCAGTTTGCTCTCTAAAAAAAAATTTATGGAGAAAAATGTGACATTTAGGCAGAAAAATGTAACATGTATGCATCAGGATTTTGAAGGTATCCTGCTAAAGTTTATTCTAGAATGGTGACATATTTTACTTTTTCATTTAGTTCTACAATCTAACTTAATTTCATCATTATATATATATGTATATATAGACGTTTCTTGACATGCAATGGAGGTTACATCTTAATAAAGCCATTGTAAGGTGAAAAACTCTAAGTTGAACCACTGTAAGTCAGAAACTGTCTGCATATACATATGCAAAGTTTTTATTATATTTAATACATATACACACTGATACATAGATACATATATATACATGCATATGTAGAATTATTACAAATATTTTAATTGTTTTATTAGCATATGCTCAGAAGATTTTTCATCTCATTAAATTAAATTTACTGAAGAATGACTTTATCATAAGTTAGGTTTTACTTCTATACCTCTTTTATACTTTTATTTTTTATTTATGCATTGCCTATATAAATATTTTGTTAGTTTCTCCAAGAATGTTTTATAAATTTAAGTGTACAGATTTATTGCATCTTCTTGTTAAAGTTTTTCTAAGAATGTATTTCATCTTTCTGGTTCTTCTCTTTTTTAAAATTTATTTATTGCCAGCATATAGTAAATATTTGATTTTTTAGAAATATTTGCTTTTTGTCTCTCTAAATTCACTTATTAGTCCTACTTTTGTTTTATTTATGTCAATTTTATCTAGTAATTCTTTTCCCACCAT
>NW_016107322.1:3429918-3432714 GCF_001604975.1 Cebus imitator
GAAACCCATCTCTACAAAAACAGTACGAAAAAATTAGCTGGGCAAGATGTGAGCCAGTAGTCCCAGCTACTTGGGAAGCTGAAGTGGGAGGATCATCTGAGCCCAGGAGGTTAAGGCTGCAGTGAGCCATGATTGCACAACTGCACTCCAGCCTGGGTGATAGAGTGAGACCTTGTCTCAAAAATTAAATTAAATGAAATTAAAAGTAAAAAAATAACCACACGTTTCAAGTCAATCTATTTATTTCTAACTTCAATTTCATGACCTTCACAGCTTTCTATACCCCTAGTATCTCTCCCCATCCCCAGATTTACTGCAGTATAATTAACAAATAGAAACTGTATATATTTAAGGTATTAAACGTGATGTTTTAAGGTACATATACACTGTAAGACTATTACCACAATCAAGCTAATTAACATTTATCACCTCACAAAGTCATCAATTTTGTGTGTGTGTGTGTGTATACATGTAGTGAGAATGCTTAATATCTTTTCCTTATCAAATTTGAGGCATGTAATACTATATTATTAACTACGGTAACCATGCTATACATTAGCTCTCCACAACTTATTCATCCTAAGTAGCTTAAATTTTGTACCCTTTCATTAACAGCTTGCTGTTTTCCCCACCCTATAACCTCTGGTAACCACTCTACTCTCTGTTTCTGTGAGTTCAACATTTTCTAGATTCCACATATTAGTGAGATCATGCAGTATTTGTGTTTCTGCATCAGACTTCACTTAGCCTAACATGCTACAGGTTCATACAGGTTCATGCAGAGAGTTGCAAATGGCAGGCTTTTCTTTTTTAAGTCCAAAACATATTCCTTTCTCTCTCCTCTCTCTCTCTCTCTCTCTCTTTTTCTCTCTCTCTGTGTGTGTGTGTGTGTGTGTGTGTGTGACATTTTCTTTATTCGTTCATCCGTCAACACGTTTTTATGTCTTCGCTATTGTGAATAACGCAGTAGCGAACATGGGATTGCAAATATCTCATCAAGATAATGATTTCATTTCCTTTGGGTATATAACTAGAAGTAGGATTATATAATAGTTATATTTTTAACATCTTTAAGAACCTGCCTACTGTTTTCCATAATGGTTGTACCAATTTACATTCCCATCAACAGTGCAGTAGTTAAGGGCTGAGAGTTGGGGTGAGTGAGCAAGTCTTTCTGTGACTTTCAAAATATTCAGCATCTTGATCTTGAGATGCAAGACCTTGAGTTATAATATCTTGTGTATCACACATACATAAATACAAATATATAAATATTAAACACTTGCAATTTCTTTATTTGGCTTTAAATATACTACCATCAATAAAAAATTATTTTAAATTATTTAAAATAAAATACACTAAATGACCACTAAGAGTATTCTGACATCAAGAATTTAGAGTAGCATTACTAATAATACTCCATATTATTGCTGATATAATAAAAATTGGCCCAGGTACTAAGAAAAGGAAAGCCCACAACATCTAGCAATGGAAGAAATGTACTAGCCCTCACTCTTAGCAATTTCAGATTAATTGTAGAAAAATTCTAGCTTAATCTTCTAGGATACATGTATAATGCTCTCTAAGCCAGCATTATTTGTGATAGCTCAGTGCTAGATATAATGTAGAATTTTATGAACTGAGAATCCACATAAATTATGATATTTTCACATAATATAATATCAAACTGCTGTGAAAACTAATGTAGTCTCCAAGTATGAAAATTACAACTATGGTTTTGAGAAAAATAAAGTTGTCAAAGAATTTCCATAGTCTTACATTTGCAAAACTTAAAAAATAAAACCATATTATATAATTTTAAAACATGCAAGTATTCATGAAATTGAAATTATGCAATTCTTCAACTAGAAATAAGTAATCAGGAAGTTTCAACTGTATTGTTGGTATTTCATTTATTTTAAAGTGGAGTGGATATATAATAAAACTCCTATGATTTATAAATATATCTTCATATATATATATATTTTAGAAACAATAATTTGGACAATACATATTAAAGGTAATTTAAAAATAAATTACATCAGCAGAAAGCATATATTTTATAGAAAGGCTATGATATGATTTGGTTCTATGTCCCCACCCAAATTTCATATTGTAGCTTCCATAATTCCCACATGCAGTAGAAGGGACCCAGTGGGAGATAACTGAATCATGGGGAGGGTCTTTTCTGTGCTGTTCTCATAATAGTGAATAAATCTTACAAGATCTGATGGTTTTAGAAAAGGGGGTTTCCCTGCACAGCTCTCTTTCTTTGCCTGCCATCATCTATGGAAGATGTGACTTGCTCCTCCTTGCCTTCCACCATGATTGTGAGTCCCCCCAGCCATGTGGAACTGTAAGTCAATTAAACCTATTTTTCATCCCAGTCTCATATATGTCTTTATCAGCAACATGAAAATGGACTAATATGGTATATTGGTACTAGTAGAGTCAGGCATTGCTGAAAAGATACCCAAAAACGTGGAAATGACTGTAAAACTAGTTAACAGGCAGAGGTTGGTACAGTTTGGAGGATTCTGAAGAAGACAGGAAAATTTGGGAAAGTGTGAAACTTCCAAGAGACTTGTTGAATGGCTTTGACCAAAATGCTATAATGATATAGACAAAGAATCCAGGCTGAGGTGGTCTCAGGTGGAGATGAGGAACTTGTTGGGAACTAGAGAAAAGGTGATTATTGTTATGTTTTAGCAAAGAGACTCGCAGTATTTTGCCCTTTCTCTAGAGATTTCTAGAACTTTGAACTTCAGGGAGATAATTTAGGGTATCTGGAAATTT
>NW_016107322.1:3432895-3434448 GCF_001604975.1 Cebus imitator
ATTTTTTGTATTTTTAGTAGAGACGGGGTTTCACCATGTTGACCAGGATGGTCTTGATCTCTTGACCTCGTGATCCACCCACCTCGGCCTCCCAAAGTGCTGGGATTACAGGCTTGAGCCACCGTGCCCGGCCTGGAAATTTCTAAACAGCAAAGCATTCAAGATGTGACTTGGGTGCTGTAAAAGACATTCTGTTTTAAAAGGGAAATAGAGCACAAAAATTAGAACATTTGCAGCCTGATAATGCAATAGAAAAGAAAATCCCATTTTCTAAGTAAAATTCAAGCTGACTGCAGAAATTTGCATAAGTAATGAGGAGCCAAATGTTAACCACCAAGACAATGGGGAAAATGTTTCCGGGGTATGTCAGAGGTCTTCATGGCAGCCCTTCCCATCATATGCCCAGAGGCTTAGGAAGAAAAAATAGTTCTGTGGGCCAGGCTCAGGGTCTCCATGTTGTGTGCAGCCTAGGGTTTTGGTGCCCTGTGTCCCAGCTGCTTCAGCCATTACTAAAAGGAGCCAAAGAAAAGCTTGAGCTGTGGCTTCAGAGGGTGCAGGTCTTAAGCCTTGGTAGCTTCCACATGGTGTTGAGCCTGTGGACACACAAAAGTCAAGAATTGAGGTTCGGGAACCTTCTCTTAGATTTCACAGGATATATAGAAATGCCTAGATGTCCAGGCAGAAGTTCACTGCAGGGGCAGGACTCTCAAGGAAAGCCTCTGTTAGGGCAGTGCAGAAAGAAAATGTAGGGTTGGATTCCCCACACAGAGTCCCTACTGGGTCACCACCTAGTGGAGCTGTGAAAAGAGGGCCACTGTCCTACAAACCCCAGAATGGTAGATCCACCGACAGCTTGCACTATGCATGCTCCTGGAAAAGCCACAGACACTCAATGCCCCACTGGATTTTGAACCTGCTTGCAGCCTGTACCCCCTTTGCTTTGGCCAATTGCTCCCATTTGTAATGGCTGAATTTACCAATTGCCTATACCCCTATTGTACCTAGGAAGTAATTAACTTGCTTTTCATTGTGTAGGTTCATAGACAGAAGGGGCTTTTCTTGTCTCACATAGGACTTTGGACTCTGGACTTTTCAGTTAATGCTGAAATGAGTTAAGACTTTGTGAGACTGTTGGAAATGCATGATTGGTTTTCAAATGTGAAAATGTGATATTTGGGAGGGGCCAATGGCAGAATTATATGGCTTGGCTTTGTGTCACCACCCAAATCTTATCTTGTAGCTCCCATAATTCCAACTTGGTGGGAGGGACCCAGTGGAAGATAATTGAATCATGATGATGGGTCTTTCTCCTACTGTTTGTGTGATAGTGAATAACTCTGAAGAGATCTGATTGTTTTAAACATGGAAATTTTCCTGCATAAGCTCTCTCTTTTTGCCTGCAACCATACATGTAAGATGTGACTTGCTCCTCCTTCCCTTCTGCCATGATTGTGAGGCCTCCCCAGCCATGTGGAACTGTAAATCCATTAAATCTTTTTCTTCTCAGTCTCATGTATGTCAGATATATCTTTTTTTTTTCTTTTCTCTTTTTC
>NW_016107322.1:3434463-3585379 GCF_001604975.1 Cebus imitator
TTTTTTGAGATGGAGTCTTGCTCTGTTGCTGAGGTTGGAGTGCAGTTGTACGAACTTGGCTCACTGAAACCTCCACCTCTCAGGTTCAAGCAATTCTCCTGCCTCAGCCTCCAGAGTAGCTGGAATTACAGGTGTCCTCCACCACACCTGGCTAATTTTTGCATTTTCAGTAGACATGGAGTTTCACCATGTTGGCCAGGCTGGTCTTGAACTCCTGACCTCAGGTGATCTGCATGCTTTGGCTTCCCAAAGTGCTGGGATTACAAGCGTGAGACACCATACCTGGCCTCGGGTATGTCTTTATCAGCAGTATGAAGACTAACTAATACAGGCTACAATCAACAATCGTTATAAGAAAATGTTGAAAATGATAATAAATGATTATATGTATCTGAGAAAATATTGTGTCAGAAAAAAACTTTCATAATCATTAGCATTTAGTTGACAGTGAATATGTTTCATAGTTATGTAACTAGCATATAAATAAAACGATTGTATTTATATACTGCAGTATGGTTTTATACTGGCAAATTTTCTCTTCCCAAAAACAGCCAAAATGACTGGAGAAAGTAACAGTGATGTTGATCTAATTATCCCATTAAATGTATATCATGTGTAAAGGAGAGCAGAGTACTCATTTTCTAGTTATTAATCCCGATCAACTGAGAAAAGTAGAGAATAAAAAAGTCTTCCATTTTCTTTGCTACATGAAATTCATAGGCTATATATATATGGAGAAGCATAAGCTTTTTGGGGATTTCTATTCAGTGTGTCCAGTTTCTTTATAAGACCAAGAAATAAAGTCAATTAAAGGCAAACACTTGTTACAGGATGGAAAAAATGAGAAGATTCTTTTGAGAAACTGAGATGCTGAATAAAAACATCAAAATATACAACATAATCTATAGAATAAAATGTTGTTTATAAGTGTTGCATACAATAACTTAGTATAGTAATGGAAAACATTCTTGTTTCTGAAACATACATGTGTTTTTATCTGTGTCTTCGTGTCTGAAAATCTAAGTTGCCGTCTTAGTAAGCTGGTTTCTCAATTCCTGGCTGCCTCCCTCTTTTTTTTCTTTTTCTTTCTGTATCCCAAGGTTTCAGTGTGCCTTAGTTTTCATCGTACTTATTTCCATCTGGTTGTTGTTGAAGCTTCTTAACCAAATTGATCTGGGGGTATAAAGCATATTCACCCCAATATTTTTCCTCCTTGTAAAATTTGAAGTAAACATCCACGGTTTTTGTTATTTAATAAGAAAAGCTTATAATTATAGGAATATTGCCAATGAAAAGGAAGCATAAAAATTTTAGAAATACTAAAACATCTTTATAATTGTTTATCACTAGCTTATTTGCCTAACTCTCTTCTTGTGAGGGCCTAGAAGTATCTCCCAGCAGATTCTAAAAACTAAGCTAAAAATTAAAATTTGCTTCACTGGCTTCAATTTCCATTTGCTTTTTCTGTAGAATATAAAAATGTATTAATGTGCACTGTAGGTCAGACATAGTTCTAAGTATCAACTAACTACCCACTATATTAGGTCAGGGTTGGGTAGGAGGAAACAGAGAGAGAGATTATTTTAAAAACATTCTTGTACTTAGGACTTCACTAGACATTTTTTAAAAAGTCTTCTTTCATCTTAGTCTTCACTTACAAGTGCTTTTACCTGATATAGAATCCTTGAACATTCTCTATTTCTAGTTTAAGAGAAACCTCTAGTTTATTTTAACATCTAACTTATTGACATATCTGGAGACAAGTGGATATAAATTATTTTATCTCTGCTAAAAAATGAATGATTGAGATGAAATGAGAATCGTGTATTCTGTTTCACCATGGAATTGGTTATGTGAAAGTTAGGGCATTATTTTGTCAAATTTAGCCGGTAGAAGAAATAAAGGGTATTACCTGTAATAAGGTAAACATTCTTCATGAATAACTAAAGATTTATATCAAAATAGACAAATTTATAACCATGTAATAAAACTTTAATTTTGTAGCTACTGTAATACTTATTTTCAATAGTTAAATTGGTTTTACCATTTTTGTCAGAGCAATAAAAATCAGGAAATGTTCTTATTAAAAGATTATGAATATTTTATCAAACATTTTTATCTAAAATATATTAAGATGTAGAATATATCTTGATTATTGAAAACCATCGATCATATAATGATTAAAGCCATAAAACCTTTAACAGTCTCTATAAAGTAAACTATGAAGTAAAAAAATACATTCTTAAAAACAGAATGGAAATAGCTATTTAAAATGTTGTTTACTGATCTTCTATTTCTTGAAAAGGTAGACAATTTGGAGGCATAAAAGAGATATCATAGCAGAAGAGTCACTAGTTTATAATTTACCAGAAGATGAGCAGAAACAGAGATGAACATGGGTTTGGGTTAATCTTTCTTTCTCCAGGCAGCAGAGACCTGTTGCAGAACTTTGCTGTTTCTGGGACCTACTCAAGACTAATTGCTCTTTGAGCCACTTTGTACATGGATTAGAATAGCACACCTGCACCAATATATTGCCTCTCTAACTTAAAGAGACCCACTAGGCACTGTGCCTCTCTCTTGGTTTGTGAAGCAACTAAATGCAACAACTTATCCTGCACCTCAGAAAGAGTATCTGAACTGAATCCCTTGAAATTTCACTGAAATAGAAGGCCACTGAATTTTGGTCAGATGTATTTTCCACTCTTAGGCTCACATATTTCTTACTGATAAGTCTAGAGAAGTTGTTTCTTGTTCACTAGGTTCAGTCAATCAACATACTGATCATCAATGTAATAGACTAGTGTGACATCTTGTGAAAGGGAGAAATAAGCTAACTGTGGACTAAAACATAGCACAGGGCTGAAGAGTCAATATTCTCCTGAGGTATGAAAATAAAGGTGTATTGTGGTTTTGCAAACTGAATGTAAACAGCTTCTAGTAAGACTGTACTAACAGGTATAGAGGAAAATCCATGTATTATATCAATAGCTGCATACCATATACCAGGGCACATGTTAATTACTCAAGCAATGAAACCATATTTGGTTTAATAGCTGTAATTGGCCTCACCACATGATTAAAGCTTATGATAATTCATTGTCATTCTCCAAGATCCATATGTTTTCTGCACAAGTCAAATAGGCAGTCAAATGGGCACATGGTGGGTATCAGAACCCCTGCATTTTTCAGGTATTTCATGGTGGCTATAATCTCTGTACTCCTCCCATGCACACAATATTGATTTTGGTTTACTATTTCCCTAAGTGTAAACAGTTTTAGTGGTTTCCATTTGGCCTTTCCCAACATGATAATTCTCACTCTACAGGTCAGAGAACCAATGTACGAATTATGCTAGTTGCTGAGTGTGTATAATCCAATTATTTATTCCTGAATTGGGAAAATAACCATAGGATGGGGTTAGGATCCACTGGACCAATTATAAAATGCACCTCTGCTGTACCTCTATTATTCAACTGATGTATAAGCCCCTATTGTGATATATCACATAAATATTTCAGGTCTCCTGGAATTAGTTCAGTTCCAATGTTAAGTACTCATTACTTGTTTTTCTCCCAATGCAAAATCACAGGGCTATATGTCCCTTTTGGAAAGGATGGGGAAAGATTAAAGATATAAATTTTTGTCAATATTGTGAAGTCCTTCCACAAGAGGACCTGGCCTCCCTTTCATTCAAGGAGTTCCGCATCAGTAAATTGATTCCATTCTTTGAATTGATAGAGGTGCACTCTGCTTTTATGATTCAGTTTAGACTTCTATGACTTGACCTAGAACTCTTTCTTTAACTTATACACATCAGGTAAGAATTTAGCACACTGTCTATCTATTCTACCTCTAGGGACACCAAGATCAATTAGTCAATGCCATAGGCATCTGTGAGTCAGACTATTTGTAACTACCGCCTTCACTCAGCTGTTCATTATGGTATCAGTTTCCACCTTGACTTTGGCAATTTAGTGCCACTACTTGGCCCCTACCTGTCTGGAATACAATTATCCCCATTGCATTTAGATTTTCCAATTAAGTAACAACAGTCCTCACTCTATTTTCTGACCTACAAAAAAGGAGTGACCACAGAGCTCTTCCAGGATAATAGGCTCCCCTAACAAATTTATTTCTTATAGTCATGGAGAAATGTGTGTCTTCTGGAATCTCTGGCATAGGTGAGCAGATTTTGCATGATAAATCTACTCTGATATTCCAGACTTCCTAAGTCTTTGGATCCCTTTACAGTACATCAAAGTAGTTTAAATTTTCCATTTCAATTGCAGTGCAGATCCTTTTTTTCAACCAATAAACTAAACTGTTAGATCTTTTTCTAATTCTTCATACTGCAATATTAAATGAAGGATCTCTGCTTAGCAGGCTTGTATCAATAAATTTAGCCAGATCCAACTTTATGTTCCTTTTACCACTATCCCACACCCTTAATATTGATTTCTCACATATTCCCAGGGCTTCTGCGTGTATAAATTGGAAAAAATCATGTAGTTCTTTTGGAGTGTAGCATATCTACTTACGGAGTACGCTTTAACCGCAGCTTTCTCCTGGAAATTGAGTCTAGGTTCAAGTCTTGTAGAGTGGTGGGAGCGGGGCACTGAGGATAATTAGCAGCATCTTGTAAGAAAACTACCTGGGGAGGGAACATTACAGCTTCTTCCATCAATAGAGGTTTAATCTCAAATGATGGTGAAAGGGACACTTCTAAAATTCAGTAAAATTTAAGACTACAATTCTCTTTTCTTCATTATAATATTTCCAGATAACCCATTCAAATTTTGAGGATCCCATTTCTTCCTTAATCTTTTCTCTTAAGATCTTCACCATATTGGGTGAGACTCACCCACCTTATGGAGGATATATGCTTCACTTAAATTCTACTGATCATCAATGTTAATCTCACCAGAGAGCAACATTCAGACTGGTGTATCTAGACTGGTGTTTAACAGAAGTGGATACCACAGCCTAGGCAAGTTGACATGCTAATATTAACCATCATAATGTATGAAATATTCAGAATGGGTGTCTGTTTTTATTTTTTGTTTTGGTGTATTTAAAATATTTAGGAAAGCTTATAATTTTGCCTAGAAATTGCATGAATGATTTTATGTTTGTAAAATATCCTTTTTCTTCTACTCTTATTTTAAACACCATGAATATAAAGTTGTATAGTTTTCCTTTCCCCTTTCCAAGATACTACCACCCACATTTAATAGATATGAATAACTTTCAAGTGTTTTTCATTGTTTCCTTAAATAGATTTGATCTTTTACTATTTGATTTGTTAGCTTTAAATAATACCCTTTGACATCTAGCAATTACAATGAGGTAATCAGAAAACCAATTTTGTTTTTTATCTTCTTATCAAAGCCATCTGTTCCCATTTTGTGTTAGATGAATTATTTCCACATTGTCAGAGCATATACAATTTATAATCTATTCTGTCAACTTTATCCTTTCTTTAATTTATTTGTTAGGTAGCAATTACTCCTTTCCACCTGGAGCTCATACTCTCATAATATTATCAAGGAGGCTTCCACAAACAATATTCATGAAGTTTCTTGTATGTTCAGAATGTGTTTGCTTTTAAACTTCAAGAGTACCTACCTTGTCTGACTCTTTCTTCCCTAAATTATCATAGGAAATGAGATTTTTTTTTCTACACTCTATTTTCTGGGTAGAATTTGGTTGTGGCTGTGACTATTTTACATTATAAAATGATAACTATATAAGTTATTACACAAACTAGAAGGGGTTTGGGAGTGAAATGGGTCAATATCATGGTATAATAAATATACCAGGATTATGGGCATAAAATCTGACTGTCTTTCACCAGCTGTGATAAATGGAGTTTTGCCCTGAGACAAGCGTGATATGCATTATTTTTCATTGTCCCTAGAAAAGTTGATAACTACATGGGGAAATGAGACAGGACATGAGAGAAGTCCAAAAGTGAATAAAATAATTTAAAAGTCCTGCAGAGAATAGCTTTTACTAAATCCTTCAAATATAATCTATAATAGAAAGTGTGGTCAAAACCTCATAATTTTCCTGAATAGAGAAAAGTAGGTTGGAGTATTTAAGCCTCTACACACATCTTTCAATGTTTAAGAGCTGTTAATGGGAGAACAGAAGTTCTAAGACAATTCTCCAATTGTATAGACAATTCTGATTCTGGCTACTTGTGCATAATACATAGTACATAATGCTAGAGATGCAGGTACTTACTATGGGGAATAGAATCACATGGGGACTTTATGAAAACAAATGTTTAAGGACTCTGATAGGATACGAGTGACACACTAACAGCATACTACAATGTAGGGTAGACTTACTAACATGCTTTGACCGTGTCCCCGCCCAAATCTCATCTTGAATTGTAGCTCCCATAATTCTCATGTGTTGTAGGAGGGACTCAGTGGTAGATAATTGAATCCTGGGGACGGCTTCCCCTAACTTGTTCTCCTGGTAGTGAATAAGTCTCACAAAATCTGATGACTTTATAAGGGATTTTCCCTTTCGCTTGGCTCTCATTCTCTCGTCTGCTACCACGTAAGATGTGCCTTTAGCCTTCCCCATGATTGTGAGGCCTCCCCAGCCACCTGTAAGTGTGCATCCCTTAAACCTCTTATTTTTTATATAGTACCCAGTTTCGGCATGAAAACCGACTAATACACTTACTGTCAATCTCTAATCTTCAAATTGTGGCTAGTTACAATTTCTAAGGGAAAAAATTGTAAGAAAAGTGTTAGTATCAGGAAAAAATACCCCATCACTGGTTAGTCCAAAGGCCTTAGTTGATATTTTTAATATTACTTCTCTTTCATCTATTCTTGTATACCTCTTGTATACAAGCACGTGAAGGCATGTTATAAGTTAAGGGTTCCTTTTTGTCTTTAAATGTATTTACATATGCTCGAGAACAAAATTGCTTAAAAGACTATAATTTTTTCTCATTGAATAACCATGGAAATACTGTAAAAAATACTTTCATAACAACCTTAATATTTAGATCTCCTTTTATTTTTCTCAGAAAAGTTCTGAAGATTTCAGTAAACAAAATGACCTGTTTCTGGATTTTTTATTCTGTTCCATTATCTATGCTTCCAGTTGTAAACCTCAGCCATACTGCCTCTATGACTGGTGCCTAAAAGGACCATAGAGTGAGTCTTGAAAAAAAAGGTGCTGTTCATCTGATTTTGTTCTTCTTCCTAATAATCATTTTGTATATAATATGTCCTTTGGATTTCTATATAACATTTAGAATCAGCTTAACAGTTTCTACAAAGAAATCTGCTATATTGCATTGAATGTATAGATCAATTTGGAGAGAGTTAATATAACAAAATTAAATCTTCCAATCTATAATCACATTATATGTAGCAATATATTAGGTTGGTGCAAAAGTAATTACAGTTTTTGCATTACTTTTAATGGTAAAAACTGTAATTATTTTCACACTCACCTTAATATTTAGACTTCCTTTTATTTTTCTCAGAAAAGTTTTGAAGATTTCAGTAAACAAGTATGGCATACATTATGCTAAGTTTATTCTTGTGTTCGTGTTTTAATATTATTACTAATTGTATGTGTTGTAACATATAAATTTTTAGCCTTCTCGTATTGCATTGGCAAAAATGTTGATGCAATATTGAATTTCAGTGGTTAGACTGGACATCTCTGCTTTGTTCTAGAACTTAGAAGGAAATAACTCTTTTTCTCATCCAGGGCCAGCTTCATGCACTGTATCTTGTACAACCACACAAGATTTCATGCTCAGAAGTGCCCCATCCTTGATTTAATGCTCTTTTTAAAATTTTTAAATAATTTTACCTCTGTGTTTTATAAGTGCAGTATGATGGGACGCTTGAATACAAGTGTGAACAGCGATGTCAGTTTCTTAGTGTTCTATTCACATACAGCATTTGTGATGCCTCGTGAGCTCAGAATTCTGGTGGACCCACAATGCATGAGACTTCAGCAAGACTCTGAGTACAAGGTAAGCATTTTACGTATATAAATGAGTGAGCAGAGTTGACAACTCCAAGAGGCCACACTTTCCATTCAAAGCCAAAACTTAATTCAATTGCAAATAGGCTGTGACTTTCCAATAAACACAAACAACCAAGGAAACCTATTATATAATTTATTTTCTCTGTTACTTTACTGTATTAATAACTACCTATGCCGAAAGTGACGCAGAAGGAAAGGAAAAGGAAGAAGGACCAATAGTTCATTTTCCTTTTTTCTTTATTACTTATTCTATTTTTGTTGTTGTTTTTTACTTTGTCAATCTTTTGATTTATTGTTCTTGTGTTTCATTTTATTTATACCGTTAATCAACTATAACTATTTTTATGGTTGTTTTAGTGTTCACAATATATATTATTGTGTTATTAGTTTATTTTAACATAATATTGTAACATATAAACACAATATAAGCAGTATGTTATGTCCTAAAAGCTATTTCAGAAAATAAAAGGTAACTTCTACATTGGTAATCATTATTTGATTGTGTATATATTCTAGTTTCCATCTGATATCAGCTTCTTTGCTTAAAAACTGTAATATTTCATCAAGTTAAATTTAGTTAGTGATAAATTCCTCTACCTTTTTTTGTTTGGAAAACAATTACTATGAATTGTTGTAGATATTTTACTTTACATAAAATTCTAGATTGATGGTTATTTTTCCTTCCTACTTTAAAGATACTCTGTTGTCTACTGCCTGGCATAGTTTCCTTCTCATATTCTTTGTCTTTTCTTTTTTGCTTTTTATTTGTTTCTTTGTTTCTTTGTTGTAGAGAAAGGATCTCACTCTCAAGTGGGCTGAAGGGCAGTGTCATGAACACAGCTCACTTCTTGACCTGTCAGACTCAAGCCACCCTCCCACCTCAGCCTCAACCTCTGGAGCAACCAGGACTACAGGCATGCACCATGATGCCTGGCTAACGTTTTTATTTCTTTGTAGAGACGGGGAATCACTATGTTGCCCAGGATGGTCTCAAACACCTGGGGTCCAGCGATTCTCCTGTCTGGGCCTCCCAAAGTGCTGCAATTACAGGCATGAGCCACCACACCTAGTCCTGGCATACTTTCTAATGAGAAATCTGTGAATATAGTTATATTTGATTTTCTGTACCTTATTACTATATGTTCATCCATGGCATGTGTGGTTTACATTGTGCAACAGATTGAAGCAGATAAAAGCCATTGTCTGTGCATTATACTTATTTCTGATACATGCTCTGCAATTTTCCAGCCAAACTCAGCTAGCTTTCTGAACTTCTATCTCTATCTCCTCATATCAAGGAGATTGTCATGCTGTGCTTTGGATACCTCGCTCTGCATCAAGTTCAAGAAAATCCCTTCAGACAGAAAGTCAGAGTAATCACAGAACTCACAACAATTCTCTGTCCTCTCTTAGAGATCATATTTCTGTGCTGCTTATAGTAAAATATTGGACAATGTATTAGTTCTACATTTTATCATGTTTCCTCATCTTTTAAGGCAAGCAGACAAGTTCACATCTAGTTATTTTACCATATTTAGAGACTTTAGATTTTTACTTTAATACACTTACTATTGTGGCATTTTAGAGTTCTAGGGTTTTTTTTTTTTTTTTTTTTTTTTTTTTTCCTCTTCTGCATGCTGCACTACTGTTTGTCTACACTTTCACCAATGCATTGTTCCAGCTCAGCTTTGAACATGTCTGTTCCTACTCTATATGATGCCATCTTTCTCTGGGAGCACATTTTATTAGGTGATTTCTAAGTTCCCTTCCCTCCTTGTCTCTTTGTATCATAGCAATGCAACACTTTGCCTGTTATGGATTCAATTGTGTGCCAACAGCAAAATTCATATGTTGGAGTCATAATCACCAGTACCTCAGAATGTGACTTTATTTGGATATAGGGTCTTACAGAGATAACCAAGTTAAAATGAGATCATAAGTTGTGCCCTGATTTAATCTGACTGGTATCTTTATAAAAATGGGGAAACGGAGAAACACACACACAGACACACACGCCAACACACACATAGCTCCATGTGAAGAAGTACAGGGTGAAGATGGCCATCTAAAAGCCAAGAAATAAGCCTGAAACAGGTGCTCCCTCAGAGCCCTCAAAAGAAATCAACACTGCTGAGACCTGATCTTAGACATCTAGCAGAACAGTGAGGCAATGAATTTCCATTGCTTAAACTATTCGGGTTGTGATACTGTGTTATGACAGTCTTTGCACACTAATACATCCCCCTATATATTTTAGAAGAGAAGCTGGAAAATTCAAAACTAAACTACCATCATTTTCTTCCTAAACATATTACTACAAAATATATGAAAAATTTCACAACATAAATCTTTACAGTGGATGTAGGCCAACCCACACACATTCATGAATGTGTACATGTGCACACACAATGAAAACTTTGGGCATAATCTTATAAATTTCAGAAGTTTCCCACTTTAATATTCAACTATTTGACTAGTTTTCTCATGTGAATATGCAACTAATTGTTATTGTATAAAAACACCCCATGCTGATTGCTCTCAATTTAAATGTGTGATTGTTAATCTCAGAGCAGTTGATCTTTATTATTACTTAGAAGTTAAACTACAAGTTTCAATAAATTTTTCATTCTACTCACCTACAAAGCTATTTTAAACTTCCTTCTTTGTCCATAAATATTCAGAAATACCACAGTTATCTTTACATCTAATGATATCACTTCCTATGTTGCTGAGAAAATTGGTTCAATCAAAAGAGAACTTCAGGATCCACTACCACATCTACCCAGCTGCCTGAAACCCTGCCCAACTCCTTACTTGCTTGTTCATATGGATAAGCTATGAGACTCCAAGCTAACAATTCATTTCCATTTATGTGCACTACATCCCTTCGCTTTACCTATGCAAAATTTGGCTTTGATATTTTGATCTTCTTTCTAACACACATTCAAATTTTTCCTTTCTCCTGGATCTCACCATCAGTACATAAATATGTTATTAGATCTGCATCCTATGAGAAAAGCTCTCTTAATTCCAATTCTGCCTTCATCTACTGCCCTATTTTTTTTCACTTGTTTGATTGGTTTTTGTTAACTTCCCTCTACAAGAGCATGCCTTGGAATACTAAAAGTAGTTTATACTAATTTTTTTACTTTTTTTTTTTTTTTTTTTTTTTTTGCATCTTCAGCCCACCTCATCAATCTTTCATTGTAACACTTTGGTATTCATTTTTTCAATTTGTCAATTAATTTCCCATTGCTTAATCTAACAATTAATTCTTAAACTTTAAGCTGATCAACCAATAGCATATAACATATTTAAATATCCCCTGCTTTTTGGAAGAATGGCTTTGTTTGGATTCCAGTCATCTATTTTTGCCTTGTTTTTCCCTACCCCTCTGACATCTTTCCAGTCTCATATACTTGTTTATCCTAATTACCTAACTTTTGATGTTGGACACTACAGAATTCCATCTTTGATATTCTTCTTTCCTTTATCTATCTTTTTGATCTCACATCACTGCATGGCTTTAATTACTATCTATATGTCAATCCTTGGCATACTGATGCACAGTGTGTGTAGTACAGATCTCCCTGCTGAGCTTCTAGCATGTGTATCCAAATTGTATTAATGTATAACATCATAAGATGAAGGCATATAAATAGCAGCTTTTTCTAAATATCACACTGTACTAGTTTATAATATTATTTGTATATAGATTTACACAAAGCTATAACTCATTTATCTATGTTTTATATGCAACCCAGCATGAATTTTATAGATGTTATTGAGTTTGTGTGTTGGGGTTGTGCTATCAAAATTTTAGGACTCCTATTTTTATTTCTAATTTATCTTTTTTATTATCTAGTACATTTCATAAGAATAAGAAGATTTAAATGCTCTCGTTTATAATATTATTTGTATATGCATTTAAATAAAGTTATAACTCATTTAACTATGTCTTTTATGTAACCCAGCATGAATTTTTTAGATGTCATTGAATTTGTGAATAGGGGTTGGGCTATCCAAATTTTAGGACTCCTATTTTTATTTTGTGCTTCTCTTTTTTTGCTACCTAGTAGACTTCATAAGAATAAGAAGATATACATGTTCTTGACGTAGAGATACACTTTTTCCATCTTCTCTAAGACTGAATTGTTGTCCAAGACTAACTAGAAGAAATCAGGAGTAAGCACCCTCCTTAAATATGGCTATATCTAGAATGTATCTTAGAGAGAAACAGATTTATCTTTCTTGAAGTCATTCTGACTGAGTAGAGAGCTGAGCTTGGCCATGTTAGTGCATTAACATGGAAAAAACACCAACAGTCAAGTCTCAAGAAAAGACTCAGGAAAATAGGTTGCCTATTCTATTACTAATGGTGTTAGTAAATCAAACACATATTTATGTAATGAGAATTCTGTCTAAATTATTTTGTTTATATGTAATAGACCCACACATGTATTTTTTTATGGATGCTACATATACACATGTGTTAAATAAGTAAAGTTTGTAGCTAGAATGATTTCATTATTTTTCTTGTCAAAATAAGAAAGATGGATTAGGATATGAAAAGTCAAAAATGACCACGATGTTGAGACAGAATGTATATGAAAAAATTATGAAATTAACTCTCATAATACTATAATGATAATTTAAAAATAATGCCTATTAATACATGTTGATATGAAAACTTCTGTCTCATCTTCAAATAATTGTCTAATTTGTGTAATTATATTAACCAGAGTTGACAATTCTGACTGTTAAAATGTCTATATCACATAGAAACAATAAAGCAATTTTAATTTTATAAATTAAAGTGAATCACCCATGAAATAGGCTGTAAAATTCTTCTATAATGCTCAAAAGTGCTGTATGGGCCAAAAATAATATTTTCTGTTTCACGAGAAAAGCTTAGTGACTGTACTGTAACACAAAGCTGTTTCTGTCATGTTAAAGAATTTTAAGCATTTTAGGAGTAAAAAGATGTTGCCAGCCTATACCTGTTTTATAAATAGTGAGAAATAGTGATCTTTTGGTAATATTTACAGCATTGTGCTGAGAGATTGAAAATAGGTTCATTACCTACAACTTGCATTAAGAAAGAACCTGTCTACATTTAATTTTATTCATTTAAGTTTCCTAGCAACATACCCAAAATATAACAGTAAATTAATGCATGAAATACATTTTTACTCTGCCTAGAATAAAATTAATTTTCTAGAGCATTCATGGTATTCTGAAAAGATTTGACTTACCAGTGTTACATTTTTGGAAGATGACAGGTTATGTCACAGAAGAGAGGACAAAATTAGAAAAAAATCATTTCTATTTTAAGAGATAAAATTACAATAAAATTGTGATTTTCTTTTTGTTGTAAATCCACTGGGTGTTGCATAAATAGCTCACTAATTAGTTTTAAACTGTTTATTCAAATGAATAGCTGTTACTCCTATATGTTAACAGTTGTCTCTTAAAATAATTACTATTTAAATTTGTAAAGTATTCATTATATGTCTGCCAAATTACTTAAAAATCATAATAGACATTTAATGGGTACTTTAAAACCAAAATAGAAATTACATTTGATTATAAGTAATTGTAGGTTTATAAAGCTATCATTATATGTCTATTAAGACCATTTAACTTAAGTGTTACATAATTAGAGAAGAGCCAGGATTTTAATTGCACATTTGCAAACTGCTAACTTCCTTTGCTAAATATTCATTTAATCCACTGCAGAAAAGTCTGAGTGAGGTCTAAATATTTCATCTTTTTTTTTTCTTAATCAATTGTCACACTACATTCTATGGGACTAAATGATCTAACAAATGTACATCATGTTAATAATGATGCCATATGTAAAAAATAAGAGATTTGGTTTTGATTGTGTATTTTCAAACATAGGAGACATTTAACTTATTCTTCTCTCCCCTCAAATAAGTCCTCTGGGTGGGCCAAGAGATACTCTCTTCCCCATCTTTCAGATTACTGACTCATATTGTTGCTATGACCAAATAGCTGAAATAGAAAATAATTAGTGCCACATTATGATTCAGTGCTTCCTGTCTTGCTCTTTGAAAGTACATCCCAAGTTGCCAATAAAAAAGCATAATTTCCCATTAATTACCTTGCTAAGCAGTTGCTTGTTATCACAGAAGTTAAGTGGGGATTAAAAGGCAGGCTAAATTGCACTTTTATTTCTTGAAGTGTCAACTAATCTTGAAGTCAAGATCAGTGTACAAAATTTAAAGAGAAGAAAGATTGTAATTTGGTTGCACGTTCAGTTCCATGGCTAAATAAAATATCTCAGACAGCAGGCTTTTAGAGGCACGAAAGCTCCTTTCACAAAGGTACCCACTTTTAGTTCTTCTGTATATCTCCATTAGACACCTGAGGTTGCCTCTTGTAAACCTGAGCAAGAAAACATTCTGCTGAGAGGAACTTTATTTATATATCATTTCTTCTCTAAATCTTTCTTCTTCCTGGGAACATTTGCATTTAAACAAGCTTTTGATTTCTTTTGAATCCATCTGCTAACACTTACCCTATTTTTTACCCTGGAATAAACATCACCTGTGAAATATGTTGTAAACACTATTGCTGCTTTTCTTTCTTAGTTATATATATATATCCATTTAAAATGATGGTGCAGATACAGCTTGGCCCATTTAACGTGAGGCATGGCACTAGGATCTTTGGATGGTCTCTCCATGGATTCCTAGTCATTCAAAAAACGACTAAGACAGTGGCATTTATAACCCACTTAGTATCTTTGAATCCATTTCTGGGAAAACTAAAAGAGAGCTTAGGCCAAACATACTACAGACATAAATTTTTTGTTAATCCACTGCATTTTTTCTATCTCATAAGAATTTCCTAAATCTAAGATATGCCAAGTCTCAACAAGTCCCCAGTTTTGGTGGGAAGAGGAGTATCTTCTAATTTAAATCATTACAAACAAGGTAAAACTTTCAGGACCAGTTTGTTACTTATGCTTAGCCTCAACCTATGGCTGGGGTTAGTTTTAGGGCCATGTTTCACTGGTTCTATTTACCTTTGTGTGTATAGGACTTGGTGAAAATCCCATGTTTTATATTCAAAGGGAGATACTTTCCAGAGGGCAATAAATTCATTGTAAATTTTTTAATGGGAAATTTTATAACAAAAATACAGATTTCTTTTGATTTGTTCAATAAAGGAAGATTAAGCAACGGTCAACTATGTGTAAGAAGTTGAGTGGATTTGAAATTTGTCTGTTTTCCATCATGCAAGGCAGAGTAGCATAGTTGCATCATCCCCTATTATTTCTTCTATGAGAATGAGGCTCCAAGTTGCCATTTGTAATAACCCCTGCACTATAATTTCCTTAAACACAGTCCATTTCGTTTATTTACATTGCTTGTTCCTCCCCTAAATGTTTCTCTTATTTTTGACACATGTTTTAGGTGATTATCTCCTGGTTCTATGCACAGAAACAGAGATACCATTAAGGACTGGGCTTACCATGAAAAAAAAGAAACATAATTTTCCTTTCAGTTTCCAAAGAAGGGGCCCTAACACTGTATTCACATCATTCTCAGTTTCAGTAAAATTTTCAACCATAAGATTTTTTTGCATTCCCCCTTTTTTTCTTGAAGACGTCCTGGAAATTATGTAAGCTTCAGTCTTCACAGAATCTGGACCCACCGTTGACTGTGTGATAATTACATTCCAAAAACAGTCATCAGCAGAATGGAGTCAAATTTCTCAGACAGCTTGTTTTTTGCTTGCTTTTTAATTCCCAAGGAGGCAGTCTTTGCTAAATCTTATAAATAAAAGACAAGATGTTTTCATGAAAAAAATTGAAGAAAAGCGAAATAGAGGTATCATTTGCCTACAGGACAAATTGCTTTTTGCTGCAGGCAAAAAAAGGTTAGTGGTAAAATCTTTGTCAATAACAAGTCAGAAATATGGTCTTATGGAAATCAAGCATTAGATGTGTAAATAAAAGTGTAATTCTGATGAATCCTGAATGGATACCCTCTGCTTCCACTTTTACTTAACTCATTAAGATTAATTTTGTGGATACAGTTTGATGGGCAAGGGTATTTATAGGTTAGCATTTTTTTTTAAGGTACAGGAGGGAATGAGCAAGATAAGATATCTATATGAAACCAGATAGAATTTTTCTGACCAATAAGTTTTAGAAATGATTTCTTAGCAGTTACTAATATTCCCTCTTACAATAAGTCAAATATACTTACTCCTTTTTAGTAGTACATTGATGTTCTTGGGTGAAAAACAAAAAACAAGAAAGGAAGAACTGAAGAAGAGATTTATTTTTTATTAAGTACTTTTTAACTTTTTAAATTATAGTCTACAGAGAGAAGTACAGAAAAGTGTATAGCCTGTTAACTTGTCATGAGGTTAACACATCCATGTAACTACTATGCTGTCTGCAGATGGAACATTACCATCTGCTAGATGCCCCCTTCCTTCTCCATTTGATTTACCCCGACTCTGTTGCCCGCAGCAGCCACCATCCTGACTTGTGTTGATTTGTCAACTCTATCCTACTACGGTTGATTTGCCTGTTTATCAAAATTCAATATAAAATTATGTGTTTGTCTGAGTATGAGTGCAACATGTGTGTACTTTCTTATAATTTTGGTACACATATGAACATTATTGTAAACAATATGTACGCTATATATTAAGTTGTATGCACACCGAGAACTTTAACAATTTATAGTGTGCAAATTTGTTCAAATTTGGTGGATAATTTGGATAATTACAGGCAAGTTTTCCAAAAACATGTGCCAGTTTATACTCCAAATAATAGTGTTACAAGAATTCTAGCTGTTCTACATTCTAGCCTCCATTTGGTATTGTCGATTTCCTTTGTTTGTATTTCCGTTATTATTATTTATTTTTATTTTAGCTATTCCACTGAAGATATAGTAGTACTAAATTGCATTTCCATAATTACTAATAAAACTAAGTACATGAGCATGTTTATTGGCCATTTGAATATTGTACATAGTGATGTGACTATTAAGCTTTTTCGAGTTATTTTGAAATAATTTTGACTTTAACAAAATTCAAAGACTGTACAGAACAGAGACTCTCCAAGTACCTTTCCCTCAACTTTCACTAATACTAATGTCTTATATAATCATGGTATATTTATTAACATTTTAAAAATTACCATTGATACAATGATGTTAACAAAACCAGACTTTACTCAAATGTCACCAGTTTTTCCACTAATGAATACTGAATGGTCTATTCAGTGAACCATTAATCATACATTCTGTGTGGTTGTTGGAAACATACTATTCCTTGTTGTGCATGAGTTCTGAATACTATTCCCTGTAACCTGTCAGGTATTTTCCCTTCCTCCTTGATCCCAGCCTTGAGTTGAGTAGTTTTCTCATGATCGGTACTTTCCTGAGTAATACACAGTGACTCTCTGCAGATCTCCAGTGTTCGTTCTCCATCTCCTTTTCTCTCTCTTCTTTACTGTACTCAGCACTACGAACTATAGGGGTTATAGTCTCTCTGGTATCTTATCTCTGAGACCCAAACTCAAGATATCCTCTAAGTTTTATCTTAGATTTTTACTCTTCGTAATGGTCTGGAAACTCTATTAAGGCAGGAATGCAGAATAACCATAAGCTTCCATTCATTTGTTTCCCATCTCTCAAGATCACTGTGCTAAGTTTGCTACTGCCCAGTCTCTTGAAAACTCTTTTATGATATATTTTGTGTATTGATTTAGGGCTGGAGAATAAATCCATTTCCTGTTACTTTATCTTGGATAGAAGCAGAATGCCATTATCTCTTTACAGAGATTAGCTTTATTACTGTAATATTTAATTTTGTGACTATTTTCAAATATCATAATTTACTTTTCCCTGAAATGACAATTTAAATATCATAGTTTTTTTCTGAATAAATTAAAGATTAGTGAAGAAAAATCACAAGTAGACTATTGATTATCACTAGTTAGCTGTGTTATATGTTAAGGATAGGTTACCATTAGAATACGAAGGAGCATGTTTTTGGTCACACTAATCTTCTGGAAAGGCTACCTGAAAACTGTGATGCTTTAGTAAGATTTTGAAAGCTATTTAGAAAGAAACCAGACAAAGAAAAGAGAGCAATAAATTAGGTTGCAAAAATAGGCTGCAGGATTCATACCCACTTTCAATGTGAGGCCATTGCAAGTGATTTAATAGACCTGCAATGATAAATACCCAAAAAGTACTAATAGAAAAGCAACAGATATGTAAATCAGCTTATTAGGAAAGTCAATAGAGGACATAAATTTAATGTTTGCAAGAGGGGATATGTACATTAAAATTCCCATTCAATTCCCTACCTCTCCATGTAGAATTTATCTGATTAATCAACAATGTCTGACAAGCATCTCTGAACTATTGTCACTTAAATAACTTCCTATACAAGTAATATATATAAAAAGATTGGCATAAATAGACACATGTCATTTTAATGCCTCTGGGTTTGTGCTTCATTGAATCTCTGTGAATTACCTGCTTTGAGTCTTTAAAAACAAAATGGGCAGGAGATTGTGATATATTAGTGGTTTTACTAAAAACTAAAATTTAAATAAACAAACAAAATCTTAGAATTTCCCCTAAGAATCTTTCTGCTGTCTTCCAGTAATGAAATTGCTGTATTTTAAATTGCTTACAGTACATTTTTAAACCCTATGGGCTACAATTTTGTAGCCTATAAGTGGACATTGATTGCACTACTTAGAAATCATTTTTCAGTAGAGTGGTCTAGTGTTATTTATTATAATCTCAGATTTTATAGCTTCCTAAGAGATAGTCTAGGTTAAGAACATGACTTCTGATAGTTATATCTGAATTGATACAGAAAGACTAGAAATTTACTACTCATGAATTGCGCAATACTTTTTTTCACATATCAACTCCATTCTTTAATACTACAACTTATCCATCAAAACCAGTTCATCAGAAGAAAAATAAATTTTGCATAAAAGTAAAGCAGATTTATTATTCATTTGCTGAATGTATTTATATTTCTTTAAAGGAAAGTGACAGAATATTTATTTTGAAAATAAGCCTAAATCCCACTCATAAATAGTGATAATTGCTGTTAAAGCTTTACTGTGTGTGTTTTGGGAGTACTGATGTTTTGCTATTCTTTACCACATCTTTGTAACATTTAAAAATCTATATTATAGCTATGGGAAATATTATGGCTAACTGAAACATAACGTTGAAAGAAAGAACAATAAACTGTGAAGAAAAGATTAGATAATTTTCTGAACCACAGAATCAATAGTTATCAAGAAGTTATTAAATTGTCACATTGCATGACTATCTCAAAACATCTCATGTACCCCATAAATATATGCAAGTACTATGTACCCACAAAAATTTTAAAAATTAAAATGTAAATTTAAAAAACTATTAAATAATTCAGGAAAAATTTTACAAAAGGAATGACAACCATGCCAGCGCTTAACATAAATTTTTGTTACATACTCTTTGTGATTCTTTATATCTGTCATTATGCTTCTCCGGGTCTACTGTTTCAGATACAATTATGGCTTTGAGCTTTTAAACTACAAATGCAAACCTGCGTATAAATTGCTTAAAAAGAGGCCCCTATTCAAACATATTCTACTGTGCTAATCACCTTCATTGGCACAAAATCCTAAACCTCAGTCTCTGGTGATAAATATTTATTTATTACGTTAACTAAGAAATTCTGGCTTGTTTTTTTCTATCCTTCAGGCTGTCAACTGTTGGTCTCTTTCATTTAACTTCTTATTCTGGGACAAAAGCTATAGAAGCAGCTCCTAAGAGCTAGACAAAGGGAGTCACTGTCAAATCAGACTCATAAAAAACTGAGTGATCTCCGTAAGCATCGAGTTTTCCCAACAGTCTTAACAATCGTCTTACTCAAATGAAGAGGAAAGAGTCGTGAACCAGAACAGGACTTGGACAGTGGCTTTAATACTAGGATTTAACAAAAAAGAGAGAAAAAAACTAGGGTTTTCTTAAAAGACAGTCATGGGTACATTGAAGGTATATATATTTATGGGGTGCATGAGATATTCTGATACATGCAAGAAATGTGTAATAAACATATTAGGATAAATGGGACATCCATCATCACAAGCATTTATCATTTTGTTACGAACATTCTAATTACATTATTTTAATTATTCAAAAATGTACAATAAACTATTGTGGACTGTAGTCATCCTGTTCTGCTATGAAATACTAGATCTTACTCATTTTATCTAAGTATATTTTTGCATATAACCATTCCCACTGTCCTCTCTCCAACAATAATTCCCAGCCTTCGATAACCATCATTCTACTCTGTATCTCCATGTGTCCAATTGCTTTAATTTTTTGCTCTAACAAGTGAATGCGAATATGTGAAGTTTGTCTTTCTGTACCTAGCTTATTTCACTTAACATAATGACCTCCAGTTCTATCCATGTTGTTGCAAATAACAGGATCTCATTCATTTTTATGGCTAAATAATATACCATTCTGGACATATACCACATTTTCTTTGCCATTCATCTGCATATGGGCAATTAGGTTGCTTTCAATTCTTGCCTGTTGTGAATAGTCTTGCAATAAACATGGGAGTTCAGGTTTGCGGGGAGTGCTTGGCACCTTGTCGATATATAGATTTTCTTTATTTGTGGTGTATACCTAGAAGTGGGATTGCTGGATCACATGATAGTTCTATTTTTAGTTTTTTAAGAAACCTCCATACGGTTTTTCATGGTCACTATACTGATTTACATTCCCACCAGCAGTGTAAGAGTTTCCTTTTCTCCACATCCTAGCCAGTATTTGTTATTGCCTGTCTTCTGGATAAAGACCATTTTAGCTGGGTGAGATGATATCTCATTGTAGTTTTGATTAGCATTTCTCTCATGATCAATGATGTCGAGCACCTTTTCATGTGCCTGTTTGCCATTTGCATATTTTCTTTTCAGAAATGTCTATTCAGATCTTTTGCTCATTTTAAAATCAGATTATTAGCTTTTTCCTATTGAGTTGTTTGAGCATGTTATGGATTTTGGTTATTAATACCTTGTCAGGTTGGTAGTTTGCAAATGTTTTCTCCCATTCTGTTGTTGCCTCTTCACTTTGTTGATTGTTTCTTTTCCCTGGGCTGAAGGCTTTTCACTTGATGTGACCTCATTTGTTGAGGTTTGCTTTGATTGCCTGTATTTGCAGGGTATTACTCAACAAATCTTTGCCCAGACCAACACTCTGGAGAGTTTATCCAATATTTCTTTGTACCTGTTTTATAGTTTGAAGTCTTACATTTAAGTCTTTAATACATTTAGATTTGATTTTTTGTGTATGCTGAGAGATAGGTATCTAGTTTTATTCTTTTTAATATGGGTGTACGGTTTTCCCAGCTACTATTTTTTGAAGATGCTGTCCTTTCTCCAGTGCATGTTCTTGGCACCTTTGTTAAAAAGGAGTCCACTGTAGATGTATAAACTTATTTCTGGGTTCTCTGTTCTGTTACACTGGTCTCTCTGTCTGTTTCTATGTAGTATCATGCTGTTTTCATTACTATAGCCCTATAGTAGAATTTGAAGTCAGGTATGTGATTCTCCCAGTTTTTTTCTTTTCGCTTAGGATGGCTTTGGTTATTCATGGTCTTTTGTGGTTCCATAATAGTTTTAGAATTTTTTTTAATTTCTGTGAAGAATACCATACGCATTTTGATAGGGCTTGCATTGAATCTGCAGATTGCGTTGAGCAGTGTGGACATTTTAACAATATTGATTCTTCCAATTCATAACATGGAATATCTTTTAATTTTTGGTGTCCTCTTTGATCTCTGGAATTAATGTTATATAGTTTTCATTGTTGAGCTCTTTCACTTCTTTAGTTAAGTTCTAGGTATTTAATTTTATTTGTAGCTATTGTAAGTGGGATTACTTTCTTGATTTGTTGTTCGATTATTTACTGTTTACTTAAAGAAATGCTACGATTTCTATATGTTAACTTTGTATCCTTCAAATTTACCTAATGTGTTTGTCAGTTCTAATAGTTTTTTGGTGGAATGCTTAGGTTTTTCTAAATGTAAGATTATATCATCTGCAAATGAGGATAATTTGACTTCTTCCTTTCCAATTTGGATGCTTCTTATTTCCTACTTTTGTGTGATTGTTCTAGCTAGGACTTTCAATGCTATATTTCATAGTAGTGGTGAATGTGGGCATTCTTGTCATGTTCTAGAACTTAGAGAAAAGACTTTCAGTTGCTTCCTGTTCAGTCTGATAGTAGCTGTGGCTCTGCCATATATGGCTTTTTTTATTTTGAAGTATTCTTCTTCTATATCTATATTTTGAGGGTTTTTATCACAAAGGGATGTTGAATTTTATGAAATGACTTTTCAGCATCAATTGAAATAACCATGTGGTTTTTGTCCTCCATTCTGTTAAAATTATGTATTATGCTGATTGATTTGCATATGATGAACCATCCTTGCATCCCTGGGATAAATCTCACTTGGTCATAATAAATGATCCATAACTTCTTTTGAATTCAGTTTCGTAGTATTTTCTTGAGGATTTTTGCATCAATATTCATTTTTTTAAAATGTGTCTTTGTCTGGTTTTAATATTAGGGTAATATTGCCCTTGTAGAATTTGTTTGGAAGTGTTCCTTCCTCCTTCATTTTTTGGAGCAGTTTGAGTAGAATTGATATTAGCTCTTTAAATGTTTGATAAAACTCAGCAGTGATGAAATCAAGTCTTGAACTTCTCTTTGCTGGAAAACTTTTTCTGTGATGGCTTTGATATTGTTACTGTTGAGGTTTTTTTTTTTTTTTTTTTTTTTAACTTCCTCATGGTTCAATCTTGGTAGGCTTTATGTATTTAGAAATGTATCCATCTCTTCTACATTTTCTTATTTTTATGACATATAGTTGCTCACAGTATTCTCTATGATCATTTAAATTTCTGCATGAAACTGATCAGGTTTGTTCTTCCTGTACACACTAAACCAGTCATTATTATGACAGGCTTTGCAAAAGAGAAAAGGTTTATTCACACTGCGTCTCGATGAGCAGATGGAGAACAGCTCTCAAATCCGCATTTTTGAAGATAGGGCTTAGGGATATTTGTGGGTTAGAGAAGTGGGGTGGCCTAATGCATGGGGAAAGGTGATTGGCAGTGGGAAAAAAATGAAGTAATTGGTGAT
The DNA here is from genome assembly GCF_001604975.1 of Cebus imitator. Taxonomy (NCBI): domain Eukaryota; kingdom Metazoa; phylum Chordata; class Mammalia; order Primates; family Cebidae; genus Cebus; species Cebus imitator. Next base: position 3,457,728 of record NW_016107322.1, read on the forward strand.
CTACATAAGTGCAATAAGGGCTCGTGACTCTTATTGGGACACATATTCAGAAAATGGCAGCATTAGCATAAGCTGAGGTGGAGTTTTGGGCCCTCTGAAATCAAAAGACCATCTCTTGGGCATTTGTGCAGGTCCAGTTGAATTGTCTCAAATGGTTTAAACTGAGTAGGAGCTGCCCCCAAGCTTCTGAAAAAGCGTCTTAAGCTACTGTTACCATGGTGACACGTATGTCAGAAATATTATCTATAAGGAAGCCAGTGAAGTTTAAATTATAACATTTAGTGGTGTGCCTTTTAGGTATATAGGAAATAATAATAACAATAACAAAAGACTAGTGACCAAAGCAAGCAGGGTAGGTTAAGTTTGGTGGACCTAATCAGATTAACCTCTAATTTCAGTTTTCTCAATTCTTTCTTCCTGCAGTAACATAGACTTCCTAGAACTGAGTATTATTTGGAGTCTCTGAGTAAGGTTTATGTGTCTCCACACAAAGGAGTCAGTTGTGTTTAAGTAATGAACCAGCTCTGTTTTATACCATAAGAGTTGTAGAACTTACAAATCATTCTCTAAAAAGACATATCTCATAGGTCCACAGATTCAGAGTTTACTTACTATTAATACTCTTTTGGACAGAAATAGCATGCTAAAGACATTGTAGATACATTGTCCTTGCAAATATCATTGGTCTAGTTACCCAGATATCACATTAATAGAAATTATATGGGTCACCTGATATTTTCCTCTTTTCTTGTGGTGTCAACTACTTCTTTCTCTTTACCAAAAAGGAAGAAAATGGATTAATGGCCAGATTTATTATTTATTTATTTATTCAGAGTTTTGCCCTTATCACCCAGGTTTGAGTGCAATGGAGTGATCTTGGCTCACTGCAACCTCTGTTTCCTGGGTTCAAGTGATTCTCCTGCCTAAACCTCCCAAATAGCTGAGATTGCAGGTACCCACCATTTTTAGTAGACACAGGGTTTCATCATGTTGGCCAGGCTGGCCTCGAACTCCTGATCTCAGGTGTTCTGCCTGCGTCGGCCTCCCAAAGTGCTGGGATTACAGGCATGAGCCACTGAGACTGACAAAAAGGCCAGATTTTCTTAGCTTCTCTTTACCAGGCATTTTGACATTCCATTCTTATGATGTAAAAGAGAAGAAGACAAAATATAACTCTATACTATTTCATTAATTTGTCTATCTTTTTGCCCATTCTACTCCATCTTGATTACTCTTACTGTGTTTCAAGCCTGGTTTTCTACTGTAGTTTCTTTACATCTCTGTACAATTTTAAAACTAAGTTTTTCAATTTTTACCTTTCCACCACACCTTCCACCCCCCCAAAAAAAAATCCTCTGGTGTTTTGATTTGGGATTTCATTGATTCTAAAGATAAATTAGGGAATATTGAGATTTTCATAATATCTAGTCTTTTGAGACTATGACACATATCTCTATTTATTTTTGCTGTCCAGTTTTCTCAACAGTATTTTAGTTTTTAATGTAGAAGGTCATCCTTAGTTCCTAGATTCCACTTTGTGGTTTCAGGTGACGGTTCTAATGCTAGTCATTACAATAGCATTCCAGCTTTCAGGAAGGAAGGAAATAGAAAAAGAAAAAAGTGTACTCCTTCATAGAATTTGCTTGCACAACATTTGTTTGTGACCTATTGGCCAGAAATTTCAGGCCAACAGCCATATATAAAGGAAATGAAGAAGTGCAGTCTAAACAGACAAGCACTTTCATGGGCATTACAGATGTTTATTAAAATAGAATGGATGTGTGAAATCACTGGTTGTCTCAGTAAAAAAGTAAATGAATACATTGATTAACATTCCTGTAACCTACTCAAATAAGAACATTTATGTTGAGCATAATTTTCATAATGTTGTGAAATATGAAAATATTTATAATTTAAAATGTTATATAGTAGCCATTTCTTTTGCATAAAATAACAAAAATTTGTCACTTACTGATAGTGTCTTAATCATCACCCTTCTTCAAATTTAAAATTCTGCTAAAGAGGTTTATTCACTTAAATTAGAAATCAGTAAGATCATTTAAAAAAATATTGCCTCCATTATTCTAGAACTTAACACAATCCCGAGGCAGAAAAACAGTTATTACAAACAAATATTTGATGGTTGAATGTTTCCAAATTGCATTGTGCTAAACTCATTTATTAGGAGTTCTTATTTGCAGAGCATGGTATGTATATTGTGTTTTTTCAATCCTATCATTTCCTAGATAACTTCACATTACATGCCATAGAAATACAAGCCATTATAGACTTTAATTGCATGTATTTTATAACTGCTGCCAACATAAAGGTAAAAAGATTAATCACTTTTGCACTTATTGAACATACTAGGACCTTTTAAAGATTTCAATCTTGTTCATGATTCTAAAAGGTTCATTTGAATGCACAGAAGTACATTTTGATTAACTGCCTTCCCCACTGTTTCAATGGTCAAACTAAAAGCCAGGACATTTATCAATAAGAAGAAAAACTCACTTGGAATACTATACACCTGGGAGTAACATCATGAATAAAACGAGTTGCAGTTGAAAGACCTTTGCATTATTTAAAATGAGAAAGAAATATCCTATATTAAATTAGGCAAATATCAATCTTTCCAAAAAGATACAGCTAGATATATATTTAGAAACCAAAAATGGGAGAGCATTAGAGGATGCACTGTGCCCTTAAGATGCCCATGCATCAAAGTGCAAAAGATTTGCTCTATCAAAAGTTGAACTGAGTAGTAAGCAGAACTATTGGTAGATTTTAAAAATCTTTTCTGTGCTCAATTCTCTGCTTGTGTCTGTGACCCCTGGTTACCTCCTGTTTTTGCAATTTGGCTTCATTCTGGGACATTATTTTCTGTGCTGCTCAAAGTATTTTCAGTTTCTCTGGAAGGAAATAGTATTACCACATGCATTGTCTGTTCATGATGCGCTTTCCAGAATTTTAGTCAAAACTTGACACCTGATCTTAGACTCTTTTCATTTAAAATAGGCTCCAGGATTTCATTTCTGTTTTGTTCAATTATGTCAAACCATACTTATTTCCAGGCTGCTAAATGGAAGAGCTTGAATTAGTTTACAGTACTGAGTGATCTATGGATGAGAAATGTCATCCTGTGACTAGAGAAAGCAATCCAATATGAAGGGCAACACATTTGAAGATGAGATTAGTGCACCATAGCCCAAAGTCCTAGCTCTCTGGGTCATACAGCCACACTAGCCCTGCTTTTAAATACTTGTCCTTTTTATATGAAAATCTCAATGTGTCTAGCATTGTTGTTCCAGATTGTTGCCTTGCCTGAAACAAAATAACGACAAAAAAACCTCAAGTAGCACCATGGATTATCCAGTTTCATCCCCAAAAAAGGTACGATTTAACCCATGGATCAAATATCAAAGTATCTTATAAAAACAGACAATGGAACAGTTCCCTTGAAAGAGGAAGGTAAATTTTAAGTGATGAGAGAAAGAAGGGATATTAATCATTAATAATATGATTTGACAGACATTATTAATCTATCAAATTAATATTCGTTAAGAGATATTGATCATTAAAAATGTGATTTTATAGTTCTTTGACATGTCAGCAAATTCTCATTTGATAATGATTAAGCAAATGATTTTGTAGTCACTGATGGTGCCAGCCCAAATTGTGAACATAATCTCCTTATTTCCGGCTTCACTTTCCCATGCTCATGCTCTTACAAATTTTGATGAACCTTGGAAATCTCTGAGACTGTATACCCTGATATCAACTTCATGAACAAGCAAACTCCCCTCATACTCTGAAGTGACCCTCTTTTCTATAGATACAGACTTTTATATCATGATGGACAGCATTATTTTACAGTCTTCATGGCCATTTGTTCAATTTGTATTGTTGGAAGCTATAACACATAGTTTCTGATTTCAACTTACTTTCATTGAAAAAGTAATTAATGAATGTCCCCACAGCTGTCCATATATGATGGCAAACCCTCTATATGAAGAAAACATTCACAACAGAATCTTATTTAATAATGCTAGAAAATGTTTTGGTTAGGATTTTTAATAATTGGAGGGTCCAGCCATCCAACTATGAAATTATTTCCACAGGCCAATCAGTAACTAGTGCAGCACTTGAATTTTCTTTTTCAATTCCCATTTAACTTAACTTCTGAAATGTCTGTTCCTTGAGTTATGGACTCAGGTTTCATAAACTATCTCAATGTAACGGACCCAATGACCATATGTCTGCCATTGCAGAATTTTAAAAAAATGTATGGGCCATTTTGAAAAAAAAAAAAAAGTCTATATCACACAGACTCAATCTCACCATTTTCCTATAGACGCACAAATGATGCATTTTTGCAACAGCATATCACCACCTGCCACAACTATTCAGGGTTTAGATGGTGACAACTATCTTAATGATTTATTACATGTCTGTCTAGCCCAAATGTGTGTTCTCTAAATGCAACTTTCACTGCATCCTTGAGAAAAAAAAATGGTTATTCAAAATATATACAGTTGTTTTGCATTGCATAGAAACCCTATATAGGTCACCAGCCAGCCCAGAGTTATGCCTCCTTCACAGCTGGACTGCTATAAGGACATCCTTATACCAGCCACAAACACTAGAATTGAATGAGAACATAAAGACAAGTGCTCCCATTAAAGGATTACATTGAGTACATATTGCTCTGGAAAGCATGTTAAGATTACTCTAAGAGGTGTGCAAGTGGAAGATTATTTAGAATTTATTGTGATCCAGGAATTCTATTGTGTATGATATGAATAAATAGATATCACACATTTATACAAATAGGAGCCCTGTCATTTTGGAAATGCTGCCTCTTGGAAAAATAAATTATTCATTACTGCACTCTCAGAATAATTTTCAAAACCAGCAATATTCAAAATAATTTTTTCTATAGTTTATAGGAACCAAAGATAGAAAATTGCCAGGCTAAGAGGCAAAATGATTTTTATTTAAGTTGCTTTTATGAACAAGTATCATTGTATTTTTCTGTCCTTATTTTGAACGTGACAACTTCAATTTTATGTCAGCTTATAAACAAATACAGTCAATTGTAAATTTGTGTACTTGTCAGAATTTTTCTAAATGAATAGTGACAACTATTTTTCAAAATCTATTGCTATTATGGATTTTCCTTTTCTAGTGTTATATAATCTCTGACCTTTAATGAAAACTGCGTGTTGCTATCCTCACAAATATCTGCCACATGTTATTCATTGTCCATTTTTCTACTTCCACTTCTAACATAGCAACGAATAGGCTTATATCCTAACACTTTGTTCATAGTCATAAAGCATGATTGAACAATATATGGGGTTTTAGCAGCAATAAAATAGTTAGCAAGGCAAAGTTTGCATCTTTAGCTTTTCTAGTTCTAACAGTCTGAGGAGGCACTGTTTAAGTCACTTGGCTTTGTTTTGGACAGAAATTCAGTCAAAGAAATATGATGATGAAGAATGCAGGAGTGATTCAAAGCATGAGAGTGGCCTGATCTGCCATTGCTGACTTTGACGATGGGAAAGGGCGGCTGCTGTGGTTTCAATGTGTTCCCCCAAAAGATATGTATTCAAAACTTAATACCCAATGCAAGTGTTGAAAGGGGAGATCTTTAAGAGAAGTCTAGGTTGAGGAGTCCCACCTTTATAGAAAGATTAATGCTTTCATTGCAGCAGTGTTCCTTATGGGTTAAGAAACCCAGGTAATGGGTTTCTTGTAGAAGCAGGAGTGTGGTCCTGCTTTCTCTCTCTTTGTTGCCCTTTACTTGCCCTCCTGCCATCAGACAATGCAACAAGAAGGCCCTCACCAGATGCTGGTCCCTTGATCTTGGACTTCCCAGGCTCCAGAACTGTGAGCCAATGAATTTCTGTTAAAATGAATCTTTGTTAAATTATCCAGTCTGTAGTATTCTATTAGAGGAACACAAAATGGACTGAGACAGAAAATTGGGACTGGAGAGTGAGTGTTGCTCTAACAAATCCCTGAAAATGTGGAAGCAGCTTTGGATCTGGGTGATGGGTTGAGACTGAAAGAATTTGGAAGGGCACATTAGAAAAAGCCCAGATTGTCATAGGAGAAGCACTAAGGGCAATTCTGGTGGTGGCTCAGAAGAGAACTGTAGGGAAAGTCTGGACCTTCTAAGACAGGATTTAAGTGGTCACGACCAAAATACTGGTAGAAAAATAGACAGTAAAGGCCATTTTGATAAGGGCTCAGATGAAAATGAGGGAGAAGGTATTAGAAACCGGAGAAAATGCCATTCTTGTTATATGTTGGCAAAGAGCTTAACTGAATTGTATCAGTGTTCTAGGCTTTATGAAAGACAGCATTTTAGACTGATAAACTAAGATATTTGGCAGCAAAGCATTCAGGATGCTGTGTGGTTTTTAATTGCATATACTAGTGTGTGAGAAAAATGATTTAAAGACAGAATTTATAACTAGAAGGAAAACAGAATTTGCTTGTGAAACATTCTCAGTCTGGCTGTATGGTACAGATTGAAGGAGCATTTTCAAGAGGGAAAATCAAGGGTATGGCCAAGTGACCATTTGATAAGGAGATTGGGATAAATCAAATGAAGCCAGAGGGTATTCATCAGGATAACAAAAGAATGATCCCAAAGGTACTTGGAAGAGTACACATACTGCCCCTCCAATCACAGGCCCAAAGTACCAAGGCCTGGGGGAAGAAAATATGTCACAAGAGAGGCATAGGGTGACCCAGGGAACCTCAGCATTTGCTGTCTTGCATTGCATCAAGTATCTGCTTCATGCATTTCTATGCAGTGCTCCTCAGATGCCTCAGCAGGGGCCCACGCAGGACCAGGAGCAGCTCAACCTGCTGCTCTGGATGGTACAAAGTGGAAACCTTGTTGGAGTGTTTGTGGAGCTACTTTTGCAGGTGCATAGAATGCAAAAGTTCTGAGTGCCTGACTTCCTCCACCTGGACTTCAAAGAATGTTGAGAACCATCTGAGACTGAGGCAGGAACTTGTCTCAGGGGCAGAACTACCAAAGAGTGCCCACGCTAGGGCAATGCTGAGCAGAACCATGAGGCTGGAGCCACGTTATAAAGTTTCCACTAGTGCAATGCCTAGTGGAGCCATGGGAGCAAGGCCACCATGGGATCCTTAGCACTGTAGAGCCACCAGCATGCAACATTAGCCTGAGGGAGCTACAGGCAGGAGACTCTAATTCATGAAAACTACTGCATGGTCTAAGCCCAGCAATACCATAGGTACAGGGCTGTCCACAGCCTTAGGTTCCCCAGCTCTGCCAGTGTGTTCAGGAGGCAGCACACAGAATGGAAGATTATTCTGGAGTCTTAAGATTTAATGTTGTCTGTTCTGTTGGGTTCTGGATGTAACTGAAACCTATTATTCTTTTCTTCATACATAGTCCTCCCTTTGGAATAAATACGTCTATCCTATGTATGTCCCGCCATTGTATTTTGGAAGTAGATAACTTGCTTTGATTTCACAGGCTCACAGCTGGAGGGGATTGGGTTCCCTCATGATGAATCATGCCTTGGGTCTTATCTGTATCTGATTTAGATGAGAATCTGGAGTTTGGACTTTGGAATAAATATATTTATTATGTGAGATAAACATTAATTTGGAGGTCCAGAAGCAGAATGCTGTGGTTTGAATGTGTCCCCCAAAAAGCATGTGTTAGACATTTAATTTCAATGTAAAAATGTTGGAAGGTGGACTTTTTAACAGTGATAAAGCCTTGAGGGCTATGCCCTCATGAATAGATTAATACTGTTATTGTGAAACTGTGTCTATTATCTTGGACGTGAGTTCCTTATAAAAGAATGAGATTTACTTTCTCTCATGGTGACAATAGGTGACAATGAAACTGTGTCTAAAAAAAAGCATCATTAATTTTAGTTGAAGAACTCTGAATTTATATGTAATAAGAGTTTAATAGAGTTTATTACATAACTAGGTTAAATTAAGTTTATGGATAAGTTTTATTAATATACTATTGCTGCCATAGCAAGTTATCACAAATTTAGTGGCTTAAAACAGTGTAAAGTTATCATTGTACATTTATATGGGTCGGAGATCTGACATAGTCTCAATGGGTTAAAATTAAGGTGTTAGCAGACTCATGTTCTTTTCTAGGGGCTCTAGAGGATAACCCGCCTCCTTGCCTTTTTTCAGCTTCTAAAGGTTACCAAATTTGCTTTGTTCATCACTTCTACCATCTTCAAAGCCAGAAACATAATATCCCTCTGATCATTATTTTATAGTCACGTTTCCCTCTGATCAGAGTTGGGACTCATGTAATTATATAGAGATCACCCAGATAATTCAGAATAATCTTCCATCTCAAAGTCTGCATCTTAAATCAGATCTGCAAGTCTCCTATGCTAAGTCAGGTTTAAAGATTAGGACATGGAAATCTTGGAGGGGCATTATTATTCTGCTTTATACAATAAAAATATAAAATTATTATGCATTAAAGACAAGCTAATAATTTTCCCTATTTTTTCCCTAAAGAAAGAGTCCTTTGCAATATATGCCTAAAAGTCTGTTCTGATTCACATTCTTATATCACCATAGCCTTGTTGTAAACCCCACACTGACTGCATCATTTCAGTCCGTGCCAATACACTGCTTTCATGTATTTAGTCTTCTTATTTCACCATCAGTTTATTAATTAAACAAAGGTCCTCTTATATGTTGACAAAAATAGTCAAACTCTGTAGAATATTTGAAGAGGTTTATTCTAAGCCAAATATGAGTGACCATGGCCCATGACACAGCCCTCAGGAGATCTGAGAACATGTGCCCAAGTTGGTCTGGGTGCAGCTTGGTTTGATACATTTTAAGGAGACATGAGACTTTAATCATATACATTTAAGAAATATAATAGCTTGATCCAGAAAGGCGGGACTTCTCAAAGCGGTGGGCTTCCAGCTTATAGGTAGACTTAAAAATGTTCTGGTTGAAAATTGGTTGAGTTTCTCTAAAGACCTGGGATCAATAGCAAGGAATGCCTGAGTTAAGATAAGAGGTTGTGGAGAAAAAAGTTCTTATTTGCAGAGGAAGCCAACAGATAGCAGGCTTCAGAGAGAACAGGTTGTAAAATGTTTCTTATTAGACTTAAAGTCTATGTTGATGTTAAGGCTGGAGACACATAATGAGGCATGTCCAACACCCACTTCCCATCATGGCCTGAAACAGTCTCTCCAGTTAAATTTTAAGAGTGACCTGGCTGAGGAGGAAGTCTATTCATATGGTTGTGGGAGGTGTAGAATTTTATTTTTGGTTTACATATATATAATCTTTATTGATAATGTTCATTCAGAGACTTTGTAGACTTGACAACCATTGAAAAATGTTACTGAAATAATTGCCTTGTATGTAATACCTTTACTAATAATTTCAGGAATTGTTTTCTATGTACAAAGGTCCACAGATCTGTTTATTTCAGAAACCAAAATTTCTACTGTTTATGGCTCTGTGTGTTCTGCTCAGTTTTCTCTGTTGCACTTAGGAATCTAAGTAAAAACAGATTCCCCATTAGGACATAAATTTTTATTCCCTAAGGTTAAACAACATTTTAGGCTGCAAGAACCTGAAACTGTGTGTGTACGAAATAAAGGTTCTGCTGTGATAATCTTGAGCTCAATAATGTTTAATATTTTTTTGTTTCTAGAATATTTTTCGGAAAATTACTGCCGATCATAATTAACAATGAGGTCTAGTCTATTTTTTCTTCATTGACATACTATGTTTAAAATAATTTTTAGAGGCAAAAAAATTTTTAAGTGAAAAATATACAATGTTTTGATGGAGTTTCTAACAAGATCATGCTCCATTTATAAATTACACTAAGTACTTTCAAAAAATTAATTAATGAGAAAAGCAGAAACTATCCCACTCCTCGTGGCTGAAAATCACCAATTTATATTTGAAAATAATTGTAGATCAGAGTGGTGTTCCGTTTTCTTCTTGAGAGAATGATTGGGTATGGTTAATTTGATGTAACTACCACTTCCAATGGAATAGGCATTGCCTTGCATGTATTCCAACTCTATATTAAAATGATAACACAAAATACCTTCCATATTTAAAATGTATTGGAGTACTTAAAATTGGATAAAGGCTATTTAACTCCAAAAGAAGTTTTACTAATAATTTTATTTATGAAAGAAGTGAAAAAAAAGTGTTAAATGATGGGCTATCAATGCAAGCTCTGTGCTCCCAAAGCCTGTTATTAATTTTCATTCCTTCCAAGCACAAAGTCTGATTACACGGTATTTGTAATGATTCAAAGAAAGATATCATTGAGATGGTAGAGAAGAAAGTACAGTCATGGTTGAATATTTCTGACCAAGATGGAGGGAACTGAACAAGATTTATCTTCCTACTGAAACAACCACACATATGGACAAATATATTAGACAACATTTTTAAGGGAGATTCCAATTTATACTACAATGAGATACAAAGGCACACAAATTAGAATGGTTAAAATTAAAATAGCTGACCCTACCAAGCATTGAGGATGTAGAGAAACTGCAACTTTATTACACTGCTGATGGAATGCAAAATGGCAAAACCATTTTTGAAAACATTTTGGCATGTTATTTAAAAGTTAAATAAATATGTATCTACCATATGATCCTGCTCTTCAGCATTTACCCAACATAGATAAAAACACATGCTCTATAAAGACATGTACATAGATATTTAGAGCAATATCATTTGTAATAACCCAAAGTAGATGCAATGATGTGCTTATAAACAGAAAATAATGAACTATTGTAACACATCACTATATTACTCTTTATGGATCTCAAATAATTACTATGAATGAAGGAAGATAGACAAAGAGTACATGCCATTTTATTTCAATTATGTAAATTTCTAGAAAATGTAAACTAATCTATAGTGATAGAAAACTGATCAAATTTCTTGGGATTAAGGGTTGAGTGGAACGGGGATAGGAAAATGGGATTATTTAGTGGCACAAAGAAACTTTTGCGAATGACGTATATGATAGATTTATTATTATAGTGCTGATATCTGTCAAATATCTTCTTGTTAACACTTTACATATATGCAGTTTGTTGTATGTCAATTGCACCCCAATCAAGCCAATAAAAGATATAACAGTGAAAGATAGCTAGGTGTCTCACCTAGTAAGCAAGATGCTTCCATATAATTTTAAATGAAATGCTAGCTGTAAAAGTATTTGTTGTCTGTAGTAAAGGCACATTTTTTTTTTTGCTGTAGGAAAATAAGCTTTGTGTATATGATGTTTTGATTTTCCATAGACTGTTTTATGGTATTACACAAATTTTTTAAAGTGTCAGTGAGCTATGAGTAAGAAGCACTTAAAACAGGGCCTCATTTCTACGGCTGTAATTCTCTAGTGAATGGTGATGGCAGCAAAGTATATTAAAGTGCTTTATTTTAAAGTCAGTTATATTTTAGTGGTGAGTAAGGGGCACCTTTAGAGAGTCTATAGGGCCCTTTAGAATTATTTTAGTTTAGAGTTTCCATCTAATGAATTTATTATGCCAAGGAGACATTGGGAATTGGCCATTTCCATACAACTGGATGTAACTTGAAAATTCATGGGGTTTTTTTTGAGTTCACAGAGAGAATTAACTAACTATATCATTTTAGAAAGTATTTCTGACATTTTGATAAAAATATTTGAATAGATTCTTTTAATTTCCAATTTTAAAAAACACACAAGTGCATAGTTTATTTCATATAATGAAATATAAGTACCTATGTATAATGTAAAATAGCTTACAGCTCAATAACATTACTTTCAGATCAAAGAGATTTCTCTAAAGTATTGCATTTCCAAGGCCTGATTTTTACAAAGTTGTATTGACAATTATTATCACAAAAAATGTCATCTTCTCAGTTATAAATTAGCAGAAACATTAGGGTAGAACACAGACTGCATATATTTAGATGTTCACTGCTCTGAGGAGGAGAACAAAAAAAAGTAACCACAAAGTAGCGTATTTGAGTCACCTTAAAGTTTCTAGCGTCGAGACATAATTACATTTTTACTTTAATTTATAACATAAAAGTATTTTAGTAGATTATATATATGTAAAATTTACCTAATTCTTAATAAATTTTATTACACTCAAAACTATTTTTGAAGGAAGAAAGAAATATCGTTTGTTTTACAACTCTTTTCTGAAGTGGATCTAAGCTCTAGTTATAAAAAATTGTTTCTCTAATTGAGTATTTTATTTACATTAAATAAATATCCACTATTCTGAGGGCTTTTTGTTGCCTAATGTATGTTTTCTTCTAAGTCTAAAATTTTCTTATATGTCTATTATGATGATGTTAATTTTATGTGGGGACTCTCCATGGTACTCTGTTACTTCACCCATTGAGTTATGAGTGAGCTGTTCATTGTGTTCATAAAAATTATTTTCTCTTTTTTATCAATTATTTGGTAATTGTAACCTTCCACTTCCTTTACTCCACACTCATGAAAACACTAAATAAATGTTAACAATTACAATTGCACAACATTACTACCCAGGAAGTATTTTTATTTAAACTTTTATTTTAGAGGCAGGAGATACATGAGCAGGTTTGTTACATGAGTATATTGCACCCAGACAGTGAGCATAGTGCCTGACAGGTATTTTCAACCCAATCTCCCTCTATCCTTCCCCGCCTAGTAGTGCATAGTATCGATTGTTTCCATCTTTGTGTTCTTGCGTGCTTAATGTTTAGCACCTACTGTGAGAACATGTAGTATTTGGTTTTTCGTTTCTGTGTGAATTCATTTAGGATTACAGCCTCCAGCTCCATCCATGTTGCTGTGAAAGATATGATTTCATCTTTTTTTAATGACTGCATAGTATTCCACAGTGTGTCCTACCACATTTTCTTTATCTAATCTATTGATGGGTACCTAGGTTGATTCCATGTCTTTGCTATTGTGAATAGTGCAGCACTGTGGAAAGCAGTTTGGAGATTTCTCAAAGAACATACAACAGTTACCATTCAACCCAGCAATTCCATTACAGGGTATATACCTAAAAGAATATAGATCATGATGCCAAAATGATACATGCAGTTATATGTTTATCACACATTTTTTATAAGCAGCAAATTGCCTTCACTGAAAAGTAAGAGAATTTCTGATTTCTCCTTCCAAATATTTGTTCCTTAACTGAAGTCTACTGTAATTGACAAAAAACAGGCTAATCAATATCAAAGCAATATAAAAGTTTTGCAATAGTACTTTCTATTTCCTAAGAATTCTTAATGTATTTCCAAGTTGCATTGTCTATTCTTTTTAGCCTACACTGAACCCTCAAGTTCTAGAGCTGGAATAGATTTTTTTCTTCAAGTAACTACAATAGATGAGTAGAGATTACCAGTACAGCATCTTGAGACAGATACTGTAGCCACAGTGTCTTTTATGTCTGTGGAGTGGAGGTGATTGTTTATGTGATACTAAATTCTCTATATGAGAGCTACTGACAAGCCTATACTTGATTTATACTCTGTATGCAAGGGATGAACATGCACTGGTTAATGGTCTTTCAATTTCTTTATTGTTACAACCTAAGAATTGTATACCACAATTCTATCATCTAGAAATGTATCCTAGTCTCTGAAATATTATGAGTTTAGTATTCAGTGTGAAACAATGGAAGGTACTCTGTGAGTGCAGATGACTAGAAAGTCAAAGACCTCATGGGGATTCAGTCACTAAAAAAGAATAACTAATTCTCAAAGGTAGCCACAACTCTTTCCAAGATAGTAGAGAACATTTATCAACCCATATTCACATTTTTGAAAATGAAGTAAAATTTTCAGGACACAGAGGAGGCAGTGATGTCTACCTGGAAGTTGCACTTTAGTAAATTTGAATGAAGCAAATGTTTTAAATTTTTTAAACTTTACTATTGGGTATAAATATTTTACTTGGCTAATGTAAAAATATTCTCTAGTACCCACATAGTAGCATTTTGAAGCATAAAATCCTCTCCTGTTATAAAAAATATAATTTGTATTTGAAATTCTATTACACTGAGTCAGGTTAGAATTTGAAGTATAGAATTCCACACAGTCTTACTGATAGTAATTGACCCATCCAAGTGTTCAAAAGAATTTTAATCAGCTTCAATTTTAATAAAATTAGTTCTGATTGAAGTTTTTATCTGAGGAGAACTTTGAAAAGTAAACTATTTTCTCTGGCAACTTTCATATTATATAACCATATGTATTTCATTTTATGACTTTCTTTTATTTATCAAATTATCTTCTTATATTAAAAATTATTTTGCCATTTTATTTTCATTTTAAAATGTTTCCCCTGAAAATAATTTATTAATATGAAAATATTGCCAAAAAGTATTTTTTATGTTTAAACTCAGCACAAAATTGATAGTGCTATAAAAGCATGTCCATTTCACGTTATACTATGAAGGATTCTTCTGATAGATTCGATATAATTTTAGATCATTTTATGATGTTTACTTTCCATCATTCTAAATGTTTAAAGTCTGGTGTAAACCGCAATCTGGCAACAGATTTATGGGGACACTTTTAGATACATTTTCCATTTCTCTGAATAACAATTCACTTGGCTTTGCAATAGATCAAGTTTTGACATTAAAATGTGGAAGTGATCTTGCATGTCATGGCAATGCATTGCACTTATCAAAGTCTCTACATTGGAAGATACACTTCACTTTTTTTTAAGCAGTAAACTCCCTTGATTCCTGTTTTAAAGTATGTAATTACAAATGAAGTATACACATAATGCTTAATAAATTAAAAAATTTAATAAGTCAATGGCAATATTATTTCAACATCACAGAAAAACAGGACTGGGTAGATCTTAAATTTGTAGCCCAAATATTCTTCTAATAACTAAACTCTGTACCATCCCCACTAAACCTCCATCTGAGATATGCTTGGTCACTTCTAGCTCTGGTGTTGTCCATGAGCCTTCATGCTATCATTTCATCTCAGGACATCCTTGCTTCAACCACTAAGTCTAGTTCTAATTTATAGGGACATAAAAAAATCAAATCAAAATACAGTTTCTCTTCCACAGAAATGTTCATCAAATGCTTGGAAAGCAACTCTTTGTCCATTCTAGTAAAATACTCCAGTACCTTTTGTTTTTATTGTAAATTTGCTGTATTTAAAATTCTCTTCCATTAAGCTTCCTTTTCCTTTTAACCCATTTACCTTAGATGTCTTTGAACCTATTACATCCATTAGTGAGAGTAGTTCTCTATGTGGAGTCTAACGCAGAGCAATTAGAGGTAGATGATCACCTCTCATAACATGAATGTCATGCTTCCCCTGTTATCACAGAATATGATCACATTTAGCCTATGTAATGTGCTGAATGGCAATTACAATTGAACATTGTCATTTGTCAGTTCAACGTAGTTTAATTGGACCAACTATGCTGTCTAATAAAATCCTTATGTGTCTTTCACATATGATGACAGAAGCGCATATTCTTGCATCATGAAACTGTGTGATTGGCATTAAAAATTCAAGTAAAGCAACAAATAGTTTTGTTATTTATGGAGATTAGTCAGTAACAAAACTGGATAAGTTATGCACTTAAAATTAACTTGTGAATTAATCCTTGGATTCAGAAAATATACTTTAATGTTAAGAATATAGACTCTGGAGGCAACCTGAAGAATATCTTGATTCAGCTGTATCATCTATAAAAAGGGAATATGTTATTATCTAACTTGAAAAATGGTTCAAGTATTAAGAGATAATTTTATGAATGTTTTTCACATAATGACTGGCATAGTAAGCACTGAAATAGATGTTACTCCTGATAAAGATAATGGCAATGATGAAGTTTGGTGGATCTAAGGATCTCATGCTCATCATCTAAAGTTACTTTTCCTACATTAAAAGCTGAATTGCAGCACTACAATGTATATTGTCATAAGAGAGGGAAGAATATGCCTTTCGAACAAGTTTCAAGAGCTTACATCTGGTGAAAAATAGACAAAATAAGCAGATGAGAAATTAACATGAAAGCTCTATACAATGCATATTTTTAATAAGCATGAAACATTATTGCAGTTTTATTTGGGTTTATCTGGAGAAATCAGAGTGGGCTCAACAGAAAATACAGGATTTGAAGTCAAGCCAGAAGATGAATTTTCTTTCAGGCAAATCAGAAAATCAAAGGACCTGGGATCTTTATTGTCCTGGGAAGACAACTATAATTGTACAGGACTATGAGAAAGTGTGGTACTGCCAGAGTGAGGAAGAGTGAAGCATAAACTGTGAGGGAAGGAGGGGAGGAAAGGAGACTCAATAGAGATTCCATGAAGGGCTTCAAGCCATGTACATGTTTTAAATGTTTAACCTACATCCAAAAAGAAATTATTGGAATGAACGGACAATTTCAAAACCATGTTAATGGCATGATCATATTCTTAGGTTTGAGAGGCTAGTACAACAGGAATAGAACAGGGGTGATTGATTGGGCAAGCATGTGCCTGAGGGGAGGGAAAACAATAAGAAATAAGAGGAACAATTCAATTGGGAAAAAATAAGAGTATCATGCAGAAAAGTAGAAATTAGCATGCAAAGAACAGATAGTTAGGGGGATACTAAGCAACAAAATAGTTTTTGAATGTTAACATGGAATCTTAGAACCAGGGATTTAGTGCAAAAATGGAGGTTTCTTGACTTTTGAAAAACAATAGATTTTGGTTCAATTTTCTGGAATAGGCAATGTGAAAGGTTGTCATAGTCTGTTTTGTGCTATTGTAGCAGAATACCACAGATTGGGTAATATATAAAGAAATAAAATACACCTTTCTTTCTCATGATTCTGGAGGCTGGGAAGTTCAAGATCAGGGTATTAGCATCTTATAAGGGCCTTCTTGCTGTGTCTTCATATGGTGGAAGGCAGATGGAGAACTCAGTCTTGTGAGCATTTTTAATGGCAAGGTTGATTCATTTATGAAAGCAGAGCCCTAAAGACCTTAAACGCTTCCCATTAGGTCCCACCTCCCAACACTGCTGCACTGGTGATTAATCCAACACATGAATGGAGGCATGCTGGAGGCATGGAAGGAGGCATGCTAAGGTGTTGCTACAGATAAATCTATCAATGGAGGGAAAAAAAATAACTAAATTTTTGCCTTATATATTTGATTTTTCTGTAAAAATAGAAGGAAAATAACTTGGTAAATGTGAAAAAAAAATGTGAAATTTAGGAAGCATATTCAGACCACAGCAGAAGGTACATAAAAATCAAAAGAAGTTGGTAATTGTTAGATTCAGATTAATAGATTTTAAATTGTTTTAAATTTAAACAGATTAAAAAGATTAGTATATTTTAAATTAATAAGGGATGAGAGAGATTTTTAGAAAACTTCCAATACACTGGAGTCTCAGACACAAGTATTAATAAAATTGCCCAGATAGGATATGCAGAATGAGGAAAGACCTAAGTTTGAGCCTTGTGAGATGTCAGTAATCATGGGATGCCTTGATGTGTGCATTTGCATGTAGAGGGGAAGATGCCAATAGGTAGATTGAAGGACATGAAATTGAGCCAAATTTCCAGAGAGAGGGCAAGGGCAAAATTCCAAGTCAGGTAAGTAGATTGCATTTGGAAAACAGGGTTTTTTTTCTTTTTTTCTTTTTTTTAACATTTGCAGAAGGGAGCCATGCTAAGGTGTTGGTAAAGTTAAATGTATCAATGGAGGAAAAGGATTTCAACTAATTTTTTGCCTTATAGTTTTGATTTTCCCATAAGTAGAAGAGCAGAATAATCTAGTAAATGTGAAGAAAAAAATGAAATTATAAGCTTTAGGAACACAGAAGTCATGAAATAGTTGTTGAGGCTAAAGGGATAGGAAACTTTCCAGAAACATATAACAGGATGACCCAGAAATGTTGAAGACTTAGGGAAGGTCAAAATTCTCATATATCATATATCCAAGATGAGAGAGCTGTCTCAAATAACATTTAGCTATTTGGTTGTGAGGTTAAAGAAAACAGGCCATGTCGCTGGGTGGTGGTGGGGGGCAGTTGGAGTGTGCATTTAAGAAAATGTTTCTTGAACCACAAAAATGAAACCAAATTGATAAGCCCTTGAGGCACATGAGGACCTAGTCTTAAAGTTTATATGAATTTTATTTTTGAGACAGAGAGACCAGAACTACATACTACATTGGCAAGACAGTTGTATTTGAGCATGTAAATCATTGTCTTCTCTTCACCAGAGTCTGCGTCTACATTTATGTCTTCTCATACACTAATCGTCACCACTTTGCCTTCTTTTCCTTCTTTTTCTTTTCTTTTTTTCTGTTTTTTTTTTTTTTAGACAAAGTCTTGTTCTATCACCTGCACTGGAGTGCAGTGGTGTAATCATAGCTCATTGTAACCTGAAACTTCTGGCCTCAAACACTCCTCCAGCCTCAGCCTCCCAAAAGGCTGGGACTACAGGCATGATCAACTGCACCCAGCCTCTTTGCCTTTCCTCTAGTTTCCTGCTATAAAAGGAAGTCACGCCTCTCCATTCCTACATCGAACCAAAAGATCCCAGCCTTAAAAGCACAACTATTTCCTCTGCATGAAATTTTCCTCATATATTTCAACATTGATCTGATCCTTTATTTGAAATCTATTGCATATAAAATCAATACTCATATTTTAGTTGTTAGCTGTTCTCATTTTTTAATGATTGCTACTTTTGAGGCATAATTCAAGGCTCAAATTTTTTCCTATTTTTTATCCCTCAGGATTCTTTGACAATAATTGTTATATATGTGCAAAATAATAATGTATTAATTTTATATGCCCAACTAAACATAAACAATGTTTTCCTGAGTGTTGTAGGCAAGGGATCCGTGAACTTTTTCTTACATGAAAACATAGTAAATATTTTCAACTTTTCAGGCCAAATTTCTCCATTGCAACTGCTGGAATCAATGTTGTAGTGTATAAGGAACCATAGAAAATAGAGAAATAAAGAGGCATGGCCGGGTACAGTGACTAATGCCTGTCATCCCAGCATATTGGGAGGCTGAGGTGGAGCTCGAGACCAGCCTGGCTAACACAGTGAAACCCCGTGTCTACTAAAAATACAAATAATTAGCCTGGCATGGTGGCGGGTGCCTGTAATCCCAGCTACTCTGGAGGCTGAGGCAGGAGAATTGCTTGAACCTGGGAAGCACAGGTTGCAGTGAGCTGACATTGTGCCATTGTACTGCAGCTTGGGCAACAAGAGCAAAACTCTCTCTCAAAAAAAAAAAAAAGTTAAAAAAAAATGAAGAAGTATGACTGTGTTTCAATAAAACATTATTTATGGACACAGAAACTTGCATTTCAGGTAGTTTTTATATGCCAAGAAATATTATTGTTCAGAGCTCTTGTTTTTGTCCCAAGACATGCTCCTTTAGACTTATTTGAAATCAAAACGAAAAATGACATTAAGTTCTATGCCCAGAGAGTTGTCATCATGGAAAACTATGAGGAGCTAATACCTGAATATTTAGCTTCATTAAAGAAGTGGTGGACTCAGAGGATCTTCTTCTAAGGATTTTCCATGAGATGTTGCAGCAAAACAACATTTTGAAAGTTACTAGGAAAAAAGTAGTCAAACAATGCTTAGAACTCTTCACTGAACTGGCAGAAGATAAAGAAAACCACAAAAAGTTATATGAACAGTTCTCTAGAAACATAAAGCTTGAAATATACAAAGACTCTCGAAATCAGAAGCAGCTTTCAGAGATGTTAAGATACTGAAATGGGCAAAGTTTCCTTATCCCCCTCGCAGGACATGTGATAAGGGTGTGGCTTTGCTGCTTCGGTGCCCCGCTGCTCAAAACCACTAGGGGGAGCAGGCAGATGGGCAGGTGGGGGCGTGTGGGCTTCGACCCCAAGGCAGCATCTAGGGGTGAATGTTCACAGCTCCTGAAGCCCCGCTGAGCGTGTGTGTGTTTCAGTTTGGGCATGTGTTTTAGTTTTGCCGTCTGGAGGTAGCTTGTGTTGATCAGCTCAGTCGGACCCTCTGCCTTATTGCAAGGACAGGGGAGGCTTTCTGTATCCCAGGATTCTTGCCTTGGTGTATCAGAAAAATTAGATTACACGTGGGCTTGGAGACTAAGTGCAAGGTTTTATTGAATGGTGGAAGTAGCTCTCAGCAGATGGATGGGGAGCCAGAAGGAGTATGGAGTGGGAAAATGGTTTTCCCCTGGAGTCGGATAGCTCAGTGGCCAGATTCCTCTGGGCATCCGCGTCGTTCTGCCAGTGGATGGCCTGCTGCCGTCTGCTGATGCCTGTCGGTGTGTTCTTCCACTCCTCTCCACGTCCAGCCACTTGTGTGCTCTTCTGACAGTTTTTTTTTTTTTTTTTCTCTCTCAACCTCCCGCCGCTTGTGTCTGTGGCTGCCAAAGTCTTGGGATTTTTATAGGCACAAGATGGGGATATAGCCAGCCAAGGTGGTCTTGGAAACTGCAATATTTGGGCATGAAAACAGAAATGCCTGTCCTTACCTAGGTTCGTGGGCACAGGCCTGGGGGTGGAGCCCTAGCCAGGGATCACACACAACGCTCTCTACCCAGCACTTCCATGTTCACCACCCATATCAATGCAACACATCTGCTTCTGGTGATGAAATGGTTTCTCTCAAGGACTATTGCAGCAGAATGAGGGAAAGCTAGAAACACATTATGTCACAGGTGAGACCAAGGACTGGTAGCTCACTCATGCAGCCTTTGTGGAACATCTTTGGAAGTTTGGCTTAGAACTAATCTATATGATTGAGCCAACTGATGAGTACCGTGTCCAACAGCTGAAGGAATCTGAAGGGAAGACTTTAGCGTCAGTCACCAAAGAAGGCTTGAAACTTCCAGAACATGAAGAAGAGAAAATCAAACAGAAAAAAATGAAGTTTGGGGATATCTGCAAAATCATGAAAGATATACATTGGAGAAAAAATCAAAAAGGTAGTTGTGCAAAGCAATTGGTTACGTCCCCATGCTGTATTGTCACAAGCATGTGTGGCTGGACAGCAAATATGGAAGGAATCACCAAAGCTCAAGCCCTAAGAGATAATTCAACGATGGGTTACGTGGCAGCAAAGAAACACCTGGAGCTAAATACTGACCACTCTGCTACAGAGACCTTGAGGGAAACGGCAGAGGCTGACAAGAACTAGTCTGTGAAGGATCTGATCATCTTGTTTTTTGTTTGTTTGTTTTTTGGGATGGAGTCTTGGTCTGTTGCCGAGGCTGGAGTGCAATGGTGCAGTCTCGGCTCACTGCAACCTCCACCTCGATGGTCTCGAACTCCTGACCTCGTGACTTGCCCGCCTTGGCTTCCCAAAGTGCTGGGATTACAGGCGTGAGCCACCGCATCCGGCCCATCTTGCTTTTATGAAGCTGCAGTCCTATGTTCTGGATCCAGTCTGGAAGATCTCCCAGACACATATTATAAAGATCTACAGGATAATCAAACTCAACCTGGGTATTGATGAATATGATCCTATTGCTGATGATACCATTGCTGCTGTAACTGAAGAAATGCTACCTCTCAAAGGAGATGATGACACATCATGCATGGAAGAAGTAGACTAAGCGCCAGCTGAGGAATGACTTGTACATGTATTCAATGCTCTATCTTTATTCCTTCTGATAATATATTTTCAAGGAATTTTTTTCTTGGTTTTTATTAACATCTAAAGACTCTGAACGGCATGACAATAACTATTAAAAGGGGAAGATAAGATTTACTTCTAAGTGATGTTGTGATCACTTAGGCACTAAAGCAGAGCTGGTATGCTTTCCTAGTTTTGCGTTGGCTTATTTTAACAGATTTAGGTAATGTATGTTGTAAGATGTACGTAACCCAACTTTAACTTTGTGGTCTAAAGTGTTTAGCTATCAAGTGGGATTCCTTAGTAGACTAGAGCTTTTGCCACTGAAGTGTTCGGAGATATACCTTGGTGTTTAGAAGAAAATTATTTTTATGTCTTCTAAGATCTACTTTTTCAACTTTGCATCTGCTGTAGTTGCCAACTCAGCACGTGCTAGTACTCTAGAAATATGTTAAACTGGAGCATTAAACTCTCCACAGGGCTTGGTTTCCAAAGAAAAGTATTATTGGAAGAACAAAATTATAAGCTAAGCTAGGCATATTATAAAGCTCTTCAAAAATAACTCAGAGAGAGCTTGTAAATTGAAATATAGTGCCTGAATCATGTTCGGCTTTAAAACGTTTAACAAATACAGATAAGTTAAAAAGAAATTTATTCTTATGTTGATTTTTTCCAACCATAGAAAAATGTGTAAAACATTCTTGGTATATACAAATAAAATGGCAGGTAATACAAAGTGTGGCAGGTGAGATTTCACCTGTGGGCCATAGTTCAATGATTCTTGCTAGAGATCAAAATTATTAACATACAAAGGTTTAAAGTCAGCTAAGCAATGCATTCTTACATGTGTTAGAGCTCTTCTTTTATCTGAAATTTTAAAGCTAGAAAGTGGCTTCAAGAATTTTCAGTCTTTGCTTTATGAGGCTGAGTAGCATATATGTTCACGTGCATGAGCCTTGAAGGATTCATCATAAGTTTTGCTATTCGTGATGACCTGGGGCTTGCCATGTAATACCTCAAGTCTCAATATCCTCAGCTATGTCATAACAACTAACTATCTCCTGGGGTTTTGTGAGTATTCAGTATATCATTAATATATTGTTTTAGTTAGAAGAGTGCCTGGTACAAAATAAAATTAAAAAAAAAAAAACAGTATTAGATTTTTGAACACTTGCTACTACTAAATTTTTTCCAGAAGATTTCACCAAAGTTGTTTAGAATTAAATGTCTTTCATCACCTATTTAGGTGACAGGACTAATGTTAAAAAAAACAATAACAGACGTATTTCTCTTCATTCCTCAATGAGAATGAATTTTTGAGTTTAGTTCTTCATGAAATATTTAGTTTTGATAAGATATAAAATATCTTTGACTTAAATGTACTCTAGAAAAATATAGTTTGTCTTGCCTTGGTTTATCTTGAGATATGCTTCTCATTGTACACAAAAGTCCTATATTTAGTAAATTCATTTCAGGCAGGAAAAAGTAGAGATATATTTGCTCTGGTTGGAAAAATAAAAAAGGGAAGAACTTGAATGTTTGATATTCAATTAAATAAGACCATAACAATACTTCCAAAGAATGCATTATTAAATATGCATTTCTCATTGACACTTATTGTAGAGACCAAAGTAATTAAATGTTTTAAAACCTCTTTTAAGTCATTCTGATTAAGTAAGCTAAGAAAGGAGCTGCCTTAAGTTCTTTGTATTACAAGGTGATAGATGTTAGACAGGTAGCTAGACAGCTAGATAGATACATACATACATAGATAGATAGATACATAGATAGAGAGATAGATACATAGATAGACAGACAGATAGATAGATAGATAGATAGATAGATAGATAGATAGATAGATAGATAGAGGTAGATAGTTTTTTTTAAAGGTACTATAATTGTGATGTTACATATAAGTAGTTGGCACAGTTAACCTTGTGGCTGACAATGTTAATGTGCATTCTGTATTTCTTGAAATCTTATATCTGGAAAAAGATAACTCTTTATAAAAATATTTAAATCTGTTATAAGTAAAAGGAAAACAAAGCAGTTACAGGAATTACGTTATGTTTAATGTGATACTGAGTTATGTCACTGACTCTGTATCTACCACTGAGTTACGAAATGCTAGGAATACTGTCAAGAAACTTGGCATATAAAAATTTTGATATAAACTACTCAAGAAATAAGCGTAAATGATGTTTATTCAGTGATTCCAAAATATACAAACAAGAAGTGTCGGATACAGTAATCTTAAATTCAAGAAGTGGGAAAAAATATGCTCAAGTCTGTAGTTGATTCTGTATAAATAAATCAAATTTCTATGAATAATTGTATAGGCAGATCAATTCATGTAGCATAAAATATAAAGGGACAGTTTGATAGGTTTGTATCTATTTTATAAAACACTCTTCTGACCAGATATGTGCAGTTATTCACTTTTAAAATCATCTGAAGAAAAGTATATGACCTAGGACTGACATACTTCAACGTAGATGAACAAAGATAAAAGGAACCTGATGGCTATTAAACAGTCAAAACCATTATTTTACCAATACAGAAAAAGAGATACTGAATACTAAATCAACGTATCTTTCCTTTGGTAGCTGGTGAATGTCAGAGTTAGGACTAAAGCCCAGATCTCATGACTTCACACATGTAAACTTATTTTAAAGAATATTTTGTTTTAGCTGATAAATGCGTTATGTGGTCTAAGCACTTTGGGAGGCCATGGTGGATGGATCACGAGGTCAGGAGTTCAAAACCAGCTGGGCCAAGAAGGTGAAATCCTGTCTCTACTAAAAATACGAAAATTAGCTGGGCATGGTGGCATGTGCCTGTAATCCCAGCTACTCGGGAGGCTGACACAGGAGAATCACTTGAACCTGGGAGGCAGAGATTTCAGTGAACCAAGATCATGACACTGCACTCCAGCATGGGCAACACAGCAAGACTCCGTCTCAAAAAAAAAAAAGAAAGAAAAGAAAAGAAATTATCAAAATGTCTGCATCACATTGTGAAATATTTTAAAGAGGCCAGAGCATGGGAGAATTGGAAGAAGAAATGATATCCACAGTTGGGCCCTGGTTACTATAAACCAATAGTAAGAAAGGAGAGATTTTTATGGTAACAAATTTTAAAATGCAAGAAAATTTACCATACAGTAATTAACAATGAACTTGTTTCAAAGATTTTGTCCACACTTTAAAAAAGTTATCATATTGAAAGGTGAATAAATGGATAATCTGGAAATGGTTCACAGAGAGGCATCTTATTTGCATTGGCTCCAAAAATACTACCATCGAAATCACTGAGATAATCATTTCCAGTTCCACCACAATCATTACAAATGTTAATACAGAAAGAGATCTAATGATCTGTGCATTTAATATGGATGACAGGATTTGATAAGATCAATAGCTACTGAGAAGTGACTTGTCTCCACCTTTAATTGTCTGTGCTTACTTGATTTCAGTATTAGGATTAGCCCTAAACAATCTTCAGAGGGTCATATTTTTAACCAAATCAATTTTAAAGAACAAGTTAGAAATGCTTTCAACTAAAGCAGAGATTCAAGCAAAACTTCCATAGGAAATTAGTTAAAACAGAAACTTATATTTGGTGTGAGTTCACATGAGTTACCCACAAAGAGGCAACAGGATGTGGTTGTTGTGTGCCAAGGGACCTAGAAATGTTACATAATCTGGCTAAAAAACATTTTTCTGTCAGCTGCTGAGTGATAATGAGCTTCTGTAGCTTCATGTTAAACACTAGTTTCAACTCTTTTTCTGTAACCTTTGAAAAAAAGAACTTAAGAGCAGCTTTTGTTTGTTATAGGTTCGGGAAGCAGAGAATATTTTTGTAACTCTATTCTGAAAATTGCTTCGTGTTCCCAGTAGTAGAGAGGGCAGATACAGATGTAAAAGTTCCTGTATGGAAGAGCATAGACAAAAATCGAAAAGGTTCTGATATTCAAATGATAGAAAATAATACAGTCAGGCTGAGGTCAGTGCTGTTATGAGATCAGATTAGGCAATGCAGCTACTGTTTTAGAGTAACAAAGGTGGTAAAATGGAACAAAGTCACACATGGCAGTTTAGTAAATGCATGTGTTCATGTGAACACCAGATCGCAAGTTAAAATTATAGAGTTTGCATGAGTCATCCGTAAGAGTGAGTGATAAAATATCCTGAAAGATATGTTCATTTCCTGATCCCCAGAACCTGTGAATGTGACCTAATTCGGGAATAATGGGGGTTTTGTAAATGCAATTAAATTGAGGATCTCTGGATGATCAGCCTAATCATCCACTAAATCCAAGTATCCCTATAAAATACACAGAAGGGGAGACACAGAGACACACTGAGAGATAAGAACAATTGCCCTTAACTTTGGCAAAATGACTTTTCTAAATTGATGGAGACCAGTCCCAGATACTTTTGGGTTCAAAGTCTGGAGTCATTTGAAGCACAAAGCTCTAGGAAGGAAATTCTGAGAGCCTCCAGTGGGAGTGCATACTTATCGACACCTTGATTTGGACTCTGGCTTCCAGAACTGTGAGATAATAAATTTCTGTTGTTTTAAGACACCAAGTTTTTGGTAATTTATATGGCAGATTCAGGAAACTAATACCAATTGCTTTAAAAAGAATTAATGTTACATGATAACAGAGGAACATTGCAAATATACATTTACTGAGCATAGTGTGACTGTCTTATATCAAAACTGTTAGAATTTATATGACATGCAAAGATAAAAACTCCTAGGAATTAGAAATGCTTGTAAACCAAGTAACTATTGAAGAATTAGTTTTTTCAGTTTATCATTTTTTTCAATTAAAGTTAAAATGTCTAATTTAAGAGTATTATAGGAGAGGAAAAACTTTTCCTCTACCCTTTTGATTTTATGACTGGGAGGCTTAAAGTAGCAAATATATTAACAGGAAGAAAGGTAAACAATTTTATTAATATTTACATGCACGGATTTTTACAGAAAAGAAGTGAAACTCTAAGAAGTGGTTAGATTCGGGTTTATGTACCATTTTAACAAAGGAAATGTTGTTTGGGCTTTATGGATTTTATGGACAATAGATTGTCGGGAAGAGATGAATTAATGCAAGGTAAGGACCACTTTAGTAAGGATTCTTTATGCGGCCTAATCTTGGTGTCCACTCTCCATCTCTGGTGACAAGAGTTGCTCTCCTGTTCCTGGTGTGGGAAAGAGGGATGCCTTAACAAGGAAAATTGTCAACACCCTCACAAAAGGAAATTTTGCCCTCCTTTTAGGCAGAATATGGGAGGCCAGATACCTCTTTCTTCCTCTGCTGAGTTTGAACTGCTTTTGGCTCAAAATAATCCTTATGCCAAAGTGGATTATTGTGAAGTGGCACATTCTGGACTTCCTCAGTCCTAAATGATCATCTTGCCTAGATTATGTGGACCATGAATAAAATAAGCAAGTATATAAACATGCACACATTTGCTACCACAATTCATAAGATTGTTATTATTATTCAGTAGTTATGATGGAAAACCTACATTAGTTACAATGGTTTCTTAATTATTCAAGATTACAATGGTATTTAAAGGTATAGGCGATACTCAAACTAGCACTTGCCTGAACAAAGCTTGCCTTCTGAATCATTCCATTGTTGCCATGTAACCTAGTCTCACATTTACATAGCTCATTATGATACCAGAAGTAATGAATCTGGTGGAAAAAGTCATTTACATTTTCATTGTGCTCTTATCATATTTAGTTTTCATTTATTGCGTTATGCACTCAACTATAATTTCTGTTGTTACAAGGTTTAAATGCCAGCAACCAGATAAGTGATAAACAAGTTGGCACAAGATTATCATTTCCTCTATAAAGATATTCCTTAAAAATATTCCCTAGATGTTTAGGCAGCAGATGGTATCTAATAAGTTAAACTCCAATCTCAGTCATGAGTGAGCGATGATTAAATTTTAAATCAAATCATGTTCTCAGAAGTATCTTTATATCTGGTTTTATTCGTTAATTGCACTCTGGATGGTTCAAGTCTTAGAAGTAATCAATGCAATTCCATGTGTCTTTCCATTTAGTAAGAAATGTTCATTTACAAGCTTTTACAGATAATCAATAAGACAGAGAATTAGAAAATTATGTTTACTATTTCATTTAACAACACAAAATATATTGAACTCTTAATATGTGTCAAGCTCTGAAGCAAGTTAAAGGATAAATAATATGTGATTCTTCCTTCAAGAAACCCTTAATCAAGTAAGATTGCCTGAACTATAAGAATGTTTCTATGGCATAGGGACTTCAGAACTTGAAGGACAAAGATGTTGTACAAGGTAGAGAATACAATACATTTTGGGGAAGATAAGAGATTGATCTTGAGAAGTAAGTAGGAATTACTAGACAGACAAAGCAAGGGTAGATATTTAATGCACAGAGAATTCCAAAGCCAGATAAGAAATAGAATAGATACATTTGAAAATAAGCAAATTTTTCTTCTAAGCAAGCACAATCTAACATTATTTGCACATTTACTGTAAGGTAAGGATGTGGACATACTAGAACTCTTATACACTATTGATGGAGATTGTAAAATACTACAACCACTTTGTCAAACACTCAACAATTTCTTAAAAAATTAAACCTACACCTACAATATGATCTATCCATTCATCTCCGTAGTATTTATCTAAGAGAAATAACAGCATATGAGAAGACTAAAACTTCAGCACAAAGATTTACAGTGAATCTATTTGTAATGACCTAAAACTAGAAACAGTTCAGATGTCCATCAGCAGGTGAATGGATAAATGAATTGTGGAATATTCTTTCAATGGAATACTACTCAACAGTAAAAAGGAATTATCTATCAATTCACATGTCAACATGGATACATTTTAATAAACATACTAAGTCAATGAAGTCAGAAAAAAGTTAAATAGTGTATGTTTCCATTTATATAAAATTACAGACCATCCCCAACTTACAATATGATTTTGACTTCTAATTTTTTGACTTCACAATGGTGTCAAAGTAATATGCATTCGGTAGAGGCTATACTTCAAATTTTGAATTTGAGTTTTCTCCTGGGCTAGCAATTGTCTCTATGACACTTCTCCGATGGTTAGCAGTGACAGCAAGCTGCAGCTCCCAGTTAACCTCATGCTCATGAGGGTAAACAACTGATACTCTACAGTGTACTGTGTTGCCAGATAATTTTTCGAAGCTGTAGGCTAATGTAAGTGTTCGGAATATGTTTACTGTAGGTTAGACTAAGCTATGATGTTCACTAGGTTAGATGTCTTAAATGCATTTTTGACTTAGGAAATTTTCAACTTAGCATGGGCTGATTGAGATGTAACTTTATTATAAGTGTGAAGCCATCCATATAGGAAATTGAAATTGATTTACTTTGACAGAAAATATATCACCATGTGCCTGAGAATGATATAAGGGCTGATAAAATGGGGTGAAAAGTGGATTACAAAGAAACACTAGGAATCTTTAGAGGTGATAGGCATGTTCTTTATCTTGACTGTGGGGATGAATTCATGGGCATGTACCTTTTTCAGAGGTAACCCAAATTTACACTTTTTTTTTTCTCCTGTGTTTTTTTTTTCCCATTTATTTTATTGCATTTTAGGTTTTGGGGTACATGTGAAGAACATGCAAAATTGTTGCATAGGAACACACGTGGCAGTGTGATTTGCTGCCTTCCTCCCCATCACCTACATCTGGCATTTCTCCCCTTGCTATCTCTCCCCATCTTCCCACCCCCCCCCATCCCTCCCCTATTTCCCCCCCACTGACCCCAGTGTGTAGTGCTCCCCTCCCTGTGTCCATGTGTTCTCATTGTTCAACACCCGCCTATGAGTGAGAACATGCGGTGTTTGATCTTCTGCCAAATTTACACTTTAAATATGGGCAGTTAAGTGAATAGTACCTCAATAAAGCTATCAAAATAGATAATCAAAAGTTGACATAATTAAAATCAGAAATAGACAAATCTATGATCTTAAGGACTGAAAAAAGTACCTCTGTCACTGAAAGAAAAATCAGACAATTGGTAATGTTACAGAATACTTGGAACAGTATGCCTCACAAAATGCTACTAATTGACATGCATATAGCAGTGCAAACAACTATAAGATGTTTTTATTTAAATGATGAGAAAATAATACAAAGAACAACTTGTACCATGCAGTTTAATTAAAATTTGCTAGGAACATCGCAACTCTAAATTCATGTATCAGAAAAAAAGAAGAGCTGAAAATCATTGACCTCAGAATTTATCTACAAAATAGAGTAAAAACAGCTAAATTGATAGGAAAAAAATTTAGGAAGCTAAATGTGCCTTTTAGTGGGGGCATTTAACCTATTTACATTCAAGGTTAGCATTGGCTGTGTTGATATAAAACTAAATAAATATTTGATAGCAGATACTAGCAATTATTAAATATATTTCAATGATTAATACTATATAGTATCTTCTTCATAAACTCTTTGAAATCATTGACCTAGAATTTAAGTATTTATTTTAAACATAGGTTTACATTGTAAAATATATGTTCAGAGGAATAAAGTGTACATTTCTATTACTTCTGATAAGAAATATCAATTGCCACTTTAATCCTCATATTTCTAAATCTCAACACTTTAGTTCAAGTTATTTTGTGTTTGAAATAGCAGTGTATTCACAGATCAATTACTCTCATTCAGAAATCCTGCCGCTAAATACCCTTAGAGAAATAAGCACTATAAGATTTTAGAACCAAAGGCAACAGGATTATGTAGAAAACATGAAAGATATGAAATAACTAAAATGCAAAGGATTTTCAAACATTAAAATCTCCTCCGTGTAACAAAGATGAGAAGGGATTACAGACACACACACACACACACACACACACACACACACACACACATTTGAGAAGAGTCTAATTCAGTTTCACTTTAAGCAATAGTTGGCATATCATATTTTCTAAAGAAACTTGCAATACTTCCCATTCAGTAAGATGACTTAAAACATTTTCAAACATTGCCACAACTGTATTAACAGATATAGCTACTTCCATTTCCCTTAAATTGTATTTGTGGCTTGCTCTTGATTAAAAGAATGAATGGCAGAAGTAGCAATAAGTGACTTTCAAACCTGGATCATAAAGGTGATCAGTTTCCACCTGGTTCACTAGAACACTAACACTGGAGTCCTGAATTGCCACATAGGAATCTAATGGCCCTAGGGCCACAGTGATGAGAGGAAGTTCAGGTCACAGGGAGAGATCATATGTCAGGGTTCATACCACAAGTGTGGCTGAGATTGAGGCTAGGGGAAAGCAATACCCACAACACATGTGAGAAAATATTCCTTCAGATAATTCTAGCTCCAAGCAGCCAAGCTTACTCAGGCTTTAAGTCTCCAAAACTAAATCCCCAGCCACTGTGGAGCAGAGACAAACCATTTTCATTGTACAGATTATGGACCTCAGAACTGATGATTAAATGAAGGTTGTTTTAAGTCACTTAGTGTTGGAATATTCTGATATGTAACAACAGTTACTAAAACAAGTAAACAAAAAATGAATGAATTACTATAATTATATTTGAAAATCAGCCATGAGATTCTGTCACTCAACTCCAGCTATTTTCAGATGAGTCAATACAATTTTAATAGCATCATGGTATGATAATTACTCTTTGCCAATGACTATTTATATGACTTCATGATACTAACCAGCTCTCAGTGAAGAGCTCACAAATTTAAATTGTTTGAAAAGGGCAATTTGAAAATAATATTGAAAATTTAAAAACTGAATATGAGGGAGAATGAAATTATCCTTTAGATGGAAAACATTTTTTTTTCTTAGTTGGCTTCATTCAAGGAATGACTTCTCTTATTCCAGGGATATAAAATTCAAATATCTGATCTTTTAAGCTAGATAAATATATGTTAATATAATGTTTTCTAAAAAAGAAAAAATGTCATTCACTAGAGTCTCAGAGTGAAAAAGAAAAAGAAAAAGAAAATATTCCTGAAATAGTGAGGGAAGGATTTGCAAGTTTAGTTTGTATGGTATAGTCTAGACATTTTATCTACACAATAATTTATTCACCAAACTAAAGTCATTTATTTTTGTGATGAGCACTAAAAAATTAATGTATACCAAAATTATGTATTTTGGATCATTTATAATGTTTTCCAAATGTTACTTACATATTTGAAAAAATAGCATGCAATCAAATGTGTTGTATTTAATGAAGGAGCCTACTGCTTTCATTTTCAATAAGCTAGATGTATACATATATGTACACACACACTCAACATAAGCAATAAAGGAAATGGTAAAAATGGGAATAAACGTCCAAGGATAATTACATATATCCCAATCTGTTTTTTTTTGTTGTTGTTCTACGTAGAGATACATACCTAAGGTTGCCAGTTTTCCAAGTTTAAAAGAATTCTTAAATCAACATTTCAGTATGAAATAGCCTGATCGTTTGTTTTAATTGTGGCTCAGTTCATTAAAATAGTTATTTTGGTTTACAGCGTGATTCATTGAGTATGAGATCAAACATGGCCACTAAATGACACAATAGCACAATAGCAAGAAGACAGAAGCATCAGCATGGTTTAAAGAAGCCTGGTTTGGTACCTTCATATTAGTACCTTGAGTAGTTTTTCATATGTGAAAAAGGAAAAATTTCTCCATTTCATCTAAGTATAGAAAACTACTAGAGAATTAGTCATGAATATCAAAATGCAAATGTGGGTAATCCATGAAAACTGACTCTGTAAAAATTATTAATGATAGTGGAAAGAAGGCAGAGCCCAGATGAACTGTTGTATCTGTCAGTTAAGGTGAGGATGCCAGGTGATAAGAAGACAGGCTATCATTGCTTAGCTATTTAAGGTCATTTTCAGCAAAAGAAAGTTGCAGACCCCAGGGCAGTAATGAAATCCTTGTGCATATTGAATGCCTGTAATGCTTCATACATCTGTTAGGTATTTATACAATATTGGTTCTATATCCAAGGCCATTTCATTGTTATGCTTTTTCTAACTGCATATGTGTTTGGAGTGCATTTGCAAGCTTTATGAGAAAATTGATTAATGCTTCAGAGAAATATGAACTTCTGTACAGAAATTGAAGAAAATTAGATTTCATAACCTCTGCATCTTAGGAGGTTGTAAATATGTATTAAGGAGGTTCCTATGTGCATTCTATATCAACGTCCATGAGGTTCTGATTTGTTGTTGTTTGTTTGTTTTTTTGCTCCAAGACCAATAATCTGAATGTGTGAAAAACCAGGGTATATTGTTTCACCTCTAACAAGAAAGGGACTTGGAAGTCATCATTCCCATATGTATATATATACATATATATATAATATACATGTGCATATGTGTGTGTGTATATACATATATATTTATATATGTGTATATATATATATATATATATATGTGGATTAGCTTGAGAACAAAAAAAACTGCTGGGGACTGTAATCTTAGAGGGACCCCCACAACTTCACGGGTTTGATCTCCAGGAAAGGTACCAGGTTCTCATCGTGGAGAACTAAGAAAACTCAACTCATGTCTTTGGCAGGGGAGAGGAAAATAGTGACCACTTTGAATTAAACCTAGGCATACTCCAGAAAAATGGATTATTTTCTACTGAAAATGAACTTGCCAGTGGCTTATCTCACATAGACAGAAAAGCAATTATCCAGTTCCAGCACTGTCCGCTTTCTTATCTCACCTAAGTTTGGAGGAGGGGAGAGAGGTAAGAGATGCCTGTAAAGGACATGGCTCTGGGATGCAGAACCACAAAAGACTGAGATTTGATGTTAAGATTATAAAACACCCCTCCTACCCTGTTCCTTATTCTCGCAATAACAGAGCTTTGGGTGCCATTAAAAAAGGAAATCTTAAAGAAACAAAAAACAAAGAAGAGAGACAAGTAAGAATACTAAAGGAATTTGAAGGCCTTGTCACCCGTGGCTACAGCAAATATTAAATGCAATTCAAGTCCTAGAAAGATGAACATAAAATCTCACACTTGATTAAAGAAAAACTTCAGCCAAATTAAATTTAAAAGACTTTAACTGAGCTATGAAACATTTGTGAATCAGGAAAACTTCTGAGTGAGAATAGGCTCTGAGACTCCAGTGCAGCCACCTGATTTATGGACAGAAAAAGGAAAGTGAAGTACAGAAAAAGTAAGTGAGGTACAGAAACAGCTGGATTGGTTACAGCTCGGCGTTTGACTTATTTGAACTGTTGGCTACATTTGATTGGCAAAAACTTGGTGATTGGCACAAGTATAGGCTATGGTCTGTTTATACCTCCACTTGTTAAAATTCACAATGTATAAAGAAAACTTTAGGCAGAACATAAAATATTTAAGGAGGTAGTTTTAGGTTAAATTTGATTAAACACACTAAAGGCCTATCTACCTCATTTTCTATAACTTAATATATGATGCTATGCTTTCAACAACAACAAAAATGATAAGTCATGTGAAAAGGCAGGAAAACAGTCTGAAAAGAAAAAGCAAGTTTCAAAGCAGATACCAGAATTTTTACAGTGGCTTTAAAATAACTATGATTGATATGCTAAGAGCTCTAATGAAAAAGGTAGACAACATATAATTACATATGTGTAATACAAACAGAAAGATAAAACTATAAAAGTATCAATAGAAATTCTTAAAATTTAAAACACTGTAACAAAAATTAAGAATGATTTGGATATACACATCAATAAACTGGCTGCGGAAAGAATTGGTGATCTTCGATATACACCAGTAGAAACTTTTCAAGTTTTCTCTTTTATTTCTACTTAAAAAAATGACAAAAACACAATTTCCAAGAACTTCTGGACAATTCCATAAGTTATAACATATGCACAATTGGAATGCCAAGAAGAGAAAAATAAAAGAACAGAAAAAATATTTGAGGCAAGAGTGGTGGAGAACATTACAAAACTGGTGACAATTAAGAAACTATAGATCCAGGAAGCTCAAAAGCCACCTCCTTTTATATTTACAAAAAAAAATTAAAAACAAGACATAAGATAAATAACAAAAAATGACACCCATGCATAGCAAAGTCAAGCTGCAGAAAGAAAAAGACAAAAAAGGAAATTAAAAAAAAAAGGAACACCTTACCTAGGAAGGAAAAAAGAAGGAGAAACATTACAGCAGAGATCTTGACAGAGTTATGTCAGCAAGAAGAGTGTGGAGTTAATTATATCAAGAGTAGAAAGAGAAAAATAAAATACCAATCTAGAATTCTGAATCCCACAAAACTATCCTTGAAAAGTCATCAACAAATAAATACTTGCTCAAACAAAAGCTAAAGTAATTTATTACCGGAGACCACCCGTGCAGAAAATGTTAAAATATTTCTTCAGGAAGAAGAAATATGATATGTCAGAAAATCATATCTACATAAAAATAGAAAAGTCAGTGGAAAAGAAATAAGTGAAAGTAAAATAAAAATGTTCATATCCCAAATGAATCTAATAGGCATGGATTTTTGAACAAATATTAACAATTTATTATTTATTCTGTATGGATAAGAGAAATAAATGACAACAATTTTTTAAGGGATAGGAGAAGAGAAATGGAAATACTCTGTAAGTTACCTGAACAGCCAGTAAGGAGGTATAGGGTTATTTTAAAATGCACTTGAATTCGTTGTATGTGGCAAACTTTAAAATAACCATTTTTAAAAGTATAATTAATAGGCTAAGAGAGCAAGTAAAATAAAATAATTCAAATTTCAGTGAAAACAAGGGAAGATATAAAAAGAGCAGAAGAGATAATAAAGAAACAAATAATGTTCAAGAAATTTAAAAAGCTACAAACATAATAGATATTGATTGAAATATATTAATAATCACTTTAAATGTGAACAATTTAAATATATCAGTTAACATACAGAAATTTTGAGTGTAGGGGAAAAAAACTCATCTATCTGTTCCCTACAAAAAAACGATTTTAAATGTAAAGACATAGATAGGCTAAAAATAAAGGAGATGAAGAAAGATATGATGCTATCACTAATCAAAAGAGTGTGGGAGCAGCTTTATTCATTTCAGACAAAACAGAGAAGAACAAGGAAAATCATCACAGATAGTGGGACATTACGTAATGATAACGGTAA
Organism: Cebus imitator; assembly: GCF_001604975.1. Taxonomy (NCBI): domain Eukaryota; kingdom Metazoa; phylum Chordata; class Mammalia; order Primates; family Cebidae; genus Cebus; species Cebus imitator. Next base: position 3,493,564 of record NW_016107322.1, read on the forward strand.
AAGGTTTAATTCTCCAAAAAGACATTAACAAATCTTGAAGTATTCACTTAAAAATTGAGTGTCAAAATATGTGACAAAAACTAATAACCACAAGGAGAAATATACATATCTGTTATTACAGAGATTTCGACCCCTATTTCAGTAATTGACAGATCAAGAAGACAATGAGCAAAAATATAGTTAACCCCTAAACAGCATTATCAATCAACTTGATCCAACTGACATTAATAGAATACTCGTTCCAGTAGCAAAATATACATTCTTCTCAACCTCACAGGGAATAGTCTCCAAGATAGAGAACATTCTTGGCCATTGAACATACATGTATAAAATTAAAATAACAGTAATCATTAAAAATATGTTCTCAAACACTAGGACTTTAAAAATAGCAAAATGATAGCAGGAAAATTTCAAAATACTTGGAGATTGAGGAATATACATCTAACTAACTCAAGAATCATATAAAATAAGAATGTTATGAACCATTTTAAAATATTTTTGAAAAGTGGGGTGAGGGCAACTTATATTTAAATCCCCTCACATCACAGGCTCTCCAGGTGCACTTTGCATGGGTTCTCTCATTTAATTCACTACCTACCACAACAGGCCCTCAGTGAATATTTCTGGATCTAGATATTAATGAATAATGTATCTCACAGCAATTTAGGGAGAAAGTGTTGAGAAATCCAAAATGTTTGCTTCTGAATCTAAAAAATTTTCTTTTTCAATCTGCTGATAAATTATGAATTCTGCAAGTTATGGCATTAAATAACTTAGTGTGAAAGTATTGTCTATTAGCAATATATTAGTTTCATATTAGTTATAACACATTGGCTATAAAACCCTGCAGTTAGAGGAATTTCTGCACATTTCTCAAAACAGTTGCTAATGTTATTATAAGAGCTTTATGTAACTTTGAAGTCATTAGTCTACTATTTAAATTATTTTTGTGCTCTTGTCAATCTCTTTTTTATCAAAGTGATTATATATGAAATGTTCTTGAATTACATTGTATTTTGGTATGTTGATAAAAAAGAATATATAATATAAAACTTTAAAAATCTGAACAGTTGAAGAACAGTAAACATGTTAATTTTCTCTATTTTCTTATGCTGCAAATTTCATCTGAAATTTTATTTCCATTGTCTAAATCTTAAAACAAAAACGAGTATATTGTAAAATTTCAGAATATAAGGAATGGAAAAACATCTTGTATATTTCTAGAAAGGGTTAAAATTGTGTCAACCAAACAGGAACAAAATTCAGTAGAATTATATTTTCCAATATCTAAATCACTTCCTAGAAGACATAGATTAATAACTTTAATACTCTAAAGAAATAGGTTTTTAAAATAAATGTAGATATTTAATCCAGGCAACAGTTCATTAAATTTATTTTCCATGAATTATTTCTTGGGAGGAGGCTTAAAGCTATCTACTAGGGCTTAAGATGAGAAAGAAAAGCCTAAGACTGATGAAAGAATGAACATCAGCCATCAATGTCAGTCCCAGGATGACAGTAATGCAGCAAGTTTGGAAACAAGCACTGGTGAGCCCTTCCCACCTTACACAATACACAAAATCAATCCCAGACACATAATGTAAAGATAAAACATCAAAGTTTCTACATAATTTTGTATGACATTGACTTTCTGTTATTGGTTGGGAATTATGTCTTAAATAGGATACAGATGTACTAATCAAAAAGTAAATAATAAAAATAAACAGTATTTAAATAAAGAAATAAAGATTCATAATTTAAAAATGGCATAATTGAGAGAAACTATAATCTAAGAAATAGAAGTAATCACTTCTAATGCATTGAATAAATTTGTATAAATAAATTATTGTCAATCAATAATAATTGTGGCAGAAACCCAATTAAAAATATGAACAAGAAATGTAGATAGGCACTTTATTAAAAGATTAATACAAACACCCAGACATAGAAAATGTGTTCAAACTCCTTATTAAGCTAAGAAATATAAATTAAACCAAAGTAAGATGCTGCAACTTATCTACAGAATATCTAAAACTTAAGACTTAAAATGCTATATACTGTTGATGAAGTAGAGCCCTAAAAATTTGCATGCAACATTGGGAATAGTGCATCCTGTACCTCCACAGTGGTAAACTGTTTGACAGTACTATTAAAACTCGGCTTATGATGTTTATAGCAATATTTATTTTGGACAAATTCATTCTTTGCCAACAAGTGGCCTCACATTGTATTTGAAAATTAGGGTTGATTACAGTCATCTAAATTCCTCTTGGTTAAAGCCATTGAGGGAGTTTTTATGGCAGATGAAATAGATTCCCGAAAGGGGAAATGTAGTGATGTAAGCTAGCATACTGTAATACAGTTAAATATAACCAAGGGTATTAAAATTTCTGTCAGCAAATCAACTTGGCCATCTCCTGTCTGTCTCATACACAGAATGTTTTTGACCTGTACATCTTCCTCGTTTTTTGGCGGTGGCAGGGTGAGTGTCAGGTTTTATTCAGTTGTAAATACATTCTCTATCCTCATGTGCCCGTTGGTTCGAAGAAAACAAACATATATTAACACCGTAAATCTTACACTAGGTCATTTTACATACACGCTTTAAATCTCAGATTCCCAAGAGGTGATTTAGAAGATGCTGTTGTGCCAACCTGATACTCCTCAGTTCTTACCATTTCAGATCATCTTAGCCCTACTTTAAATTCTCACTGAGTTATTACTTCAGGCACCAGAGCCTGCCATGCCTGTGTATGGGGCAAGCTAATAATATTACAGAATTAACACCCCCTCAACAATGGTCCTCAAGGAAGGCCCATGGAAGGCGGTAAATAAATAGCAAATGTGTCCCCAAGGCAAAAAAAAAAAAAATCTCTGACTCCTGTGTTCTATAATATCTCTCAAGTCTTCCCAGTAGAATAAATCTTCAGTTGCCCACAGTGGGTAACTTCCTTGATAATATATTATTTATTGTCTTCCTTTCTTTCTTTTCTCAATTGGTCTTTCTGTAGCAATGTTTCCTGAGATTACCTCCCAAATAATTTAATTGCTCTTAAATTCTTGTCTTAGAGAATGTTTGTGTAGAACACAAACTAAGACAGAGGTAGTTTTTATGTAAAGATGCTAATTTTTTTTTCCTGAATCCTCAACTTGTGGTATTATATAAAGGTGTTGCATGCACTCTTTGGTGGCTGAGATATTACATTTTTGATGATTAAAGGAAAGTGTTTTATTTTCTTGATTGTTGCTGGTGACGGAATTTGCTGCTCTGTATAACAGGTGTTGCTTTCCAGAATCCAGACATGAGGTAGAGTGTGGATTGCCTTATAAGAACTGTCTAAGAAGGCCAACTTGATTTTTCAATGACAGAATATAACTCAAGAGGACAATAGTGGTTAGATTATTTATTTTTATTTCCTGTAACTTTATGTAGCTTAAGGCCATGATACAGAAGCTAGTAATTGGTTTCATTAAATATGTAAACATGCTCCATGTCTTCTATTTCCCTGTGGTTCTTGTAGCCATTAAGGTGAAAAATAAGAATTCAGAGAAATTTATATGTTGTGACTTTCTTACCTGCTTTAAATTCCTTTAAACATTGCCTTCATATCTTGAGAGTTATAAGAAGAGTCGTTTTTTTTTAAATTACTGCTTTATTTTGCTGTTTCCCTCTGAGACATAAGAGATGGTTCTGTCTCTTACTGGTAATGGGAACAGATAACTTCCAATGAAAAATTAAATCACTTTAAAAAAAATTTTTTGTACCTATAAATGCCAGCTCCTGTAGGCAATTCTACAAGAGGAAATGACATATAAGCATTTGAAAATATTCATGTCAATTTGCTCTGGGAGATGGAATGAATCTCATTAGAAGGGGCCAAAAGCTGCTCTCATCAACATAACCATCTTATCAGCTTCCCCATTGTGAAACTGATAGAGCATCTGAAATCAGAATCTTGAGCAATTTGTATGAACACTAGGAAGCCATTGCTTCCTAGTATGACTTATCGTTCCTCTTTTTCTTATGTAAGATATAGAACATAAAAACAAGATAGTGAAGAAGAATCTAAGAGGCAAACAAGTGAACACCTGATGTTCATCACAGATTTATCTGCATTTAGCATAGTTTGATTGAATAAAGTTGAGACATTTCAAAGAAAGGATTATAACTTTTTTGTATTATACCATTTTTTCATAAATGTATGGACTGAGAGGGCAAGTAAAAATATATATTTATATAGATTGCTCCGTAGACTACAAAACCAGCCAGTATGTTTCTTTCAAGATTTCATTAGTAATTCTCTTTGTACTTATATTTAGTCCACATATCTTGGAATTATATGGTACAGAAAGTCCTTGTCATTAGTATGGGAAAACAGTATCACTTCAGAAAACATTTTAAACTTATCTCTGCAAAGAGCTTATGTGGAGGCAAAAGCGACTCCATCTTAGATGCTAATCCACCATATTGACTTCTGAATAACATCACTCCTGGGAATGCCCTCTGCTTCCAACTTTGTTTACTGTCCTTAGTCTAAACATGTACTACTAAATCCTATACTCAGATCAGAGCAATCTTGAAGTTCTTGCACAAATTATAGACCATGATATACATAGCATTCTTGCATGTTATAGGAAGTTGCCTTCAATTGTCTCTACAGAGCACATATACCCTTTTCCTACGGAAAACAAGCTCTGGGTCTGAGAAGTAATGGTGCAGATATCTACTGGCCTTGCTATCTAAGACCACACTTCTGTCCATAGTTTCCCAAATAAATTGCTTTCAACCAACAAAGCAGATTTTTCTGCCTTTCTTTTGGTTTCTTGGTTCCTTCTGTGTTTGGAGCTCTGTTTGCGTTCATGGCTTTTCCACAAAACCCCTTGGAAGGATGGTCCTGGTTTAGAATACATGCAATAAATTCAACCAAGGATTTATGATCTGTGGCCCCCTGGAAAATGTCTCCTAAACTATACAATTCTCTTGGCTGACACATAGAAAGGTTTTATAGTTTAAACATACCTTGCTGTGCATGGAATTCTGCAGGCTTCATTAGAGACCTTAATTATTCTGCACCAGAGGGATATGTCCAATGTGAGAAGCAAGATGTAGAATTTTTTTTCCAATATCCAGACATCTCATTGCTTTCCCTCAACTTCTTAATTGCCTACTTCTTTGATATTATTTAGTGAAGCTTAATTCACACTGGAACAGATCTCTGATTTGCATAAGTCTGATAGGACATTATAATTCTATGTATTAGCTCAGATTGACATTGGTATTGGGATTTTCTATTAGATATAAATACCACAATGGCTGAGGTGATTTGGGACAAAATTAAAAGGACATGAAATGTATGAAGATTTCATGCTTCCTACTAAAGAGGCAAATGATTTTGTCATTTTTTTCTTTTTAATAATTTCCAACAAGTTTATCATTTCTAATCTAGCAGAAGGTCAGGATGCAGAGATGTAGAATGAGCCATGAACTAATTTTCTAAATCATTTTGAAGACAAACTGAAATCTAAGACTTCAAAAGGTCTTGTAATTTGTTAGATAGATGGCTCTCTGTCTTTGGGATTATATTGCTGCATAAAGCAGAACTCTGACAACTGCCTGAGATATCTCTAAGCATGTCTGGATCACTAAAAATAATATATCAGGACAAACGAGACTACTGGTCTCCTCTTCAGGACTCAACAAAGCAAGTGTGCTTAGCAGAAACTACCATACCTATCAGGAACTACTAAACGTTTAAAACAAAACAAAACAGGCAGCCCTAGAAAAGTATCTGGTAGCCTAGACGTACAAGTGGTGGGTGAATAGACAGAACTGAAGAGAGAAGTTTTCACAGTTCATACTTCACTTCAGGTCGCTGGCTTGGACATGGCTCATGATTCTGCTCTTTGACCACAGAGCAAAATAACAGAGAACTGAGCGCAGTACCAGGTGAGCCAAAAATGAGCCTCATTCATTTTCTCATCTTCGGAAATGTTGAAAGAAAGCCTTTTTGACAGGATGACTCCAATGCATTGCTGCACACATAAATATTTTGCATTAAATGTTGATGTTACATTGTGAGAGTTTTCTGAAGTATTTTTTTAAGTAAAAAATTCATGCTAACATTCCAAGATAACCATGCTAGACGTTATAATTCTAACACTTAGATAGTTGTGTGGCTAACATTTCAACTCATTTTTATAAATTTTTTGATGCTATTTATGTTATATGCTAATGCCTATCTAATCAAAATTGAATATGCAGCAACAGACAAAAATCCATGATGCTTCAAGACAGCAGAAGTTTGAAAAGTGCCTTCAATTTTTTACTTTATGTGCCTGGGGGGATGGTTTCAGGTCACTATTGGTGTATCTCAGCAGTAGCATACTGTCTTTCTCTGTAACAAGAAACTTAAAAAAAAAAAATAGCATACAGGTCTAAAAAATGTGTGCTAATAATAAATAAAATTTTCAGCTAACAATAAAAAATCAATAAAAAGTAAAAATAAATTAAGGCTGTTTTTAATTTGATAATACATGTGTTCTTAAATTTTAATATAGCATTTCTTTGATAATCTCTTCTGTCTGTTGTTTCTCTTTATCTGCTTCTACTGGATGCAGAGGTACAGAAAGTACCTATAGGAAGGTTTTATACTTTTTATATTAATCCTCTAATTTTATTTTTTATTTCTTATTTTTCTATTTTTCTGTTTTCTTAGAGATTTTACCAATTTTATCCTCCAAATTTTTTATTATTTTAAGCTATGTTTCAAATTACCATTAAAATGAGTTTCTCATTTTCTAAGCCTTTTATTCCTTCATAAGAGCTCAGCTGACACAACGAATCAGATCACTAAATCAAACTCACACAAAACAGATACCTTTACCAGTAATTTCAAGGATGCTAACTATCAAGAGACATAGACAACACAAAAAGTCTTGCTTTTTAGGTTTTTCTGTTTGGCATCAGACACGATTTTTTTGGCTCTGAATAATAGGTAACATTTATAAGTGAGATTTAATTTACAAGTGAGGGACATTCTGCTAGTAGTGTTCTATGGGCAATAATTCTCCTCCCAAGAAATAGCGCTAGTTTTTCTACCACAAGGTCTAGTCATCTACATGCTTGTAAGGAAATTAGAGTGGATCACTTAACTTCTTTCTTTCTGTCAGAGTGATCCCCAATCTCAAGAGTCAGGAAAGAAATAGATTCTAGCCAACTGCTTTCTCCCCTAAGTATAATAATTAGCTATCTCAGTAGACATAGGTGTTTATTTCTCTTACTCTCTTCACTAACTATGCTTTCTTTAGATATGCTTTTACAGGTTAATTTATTATTACAGGCAATCATTGGTTTTCTAATGCTAATGATTAATTCAAATTTAAGCCTCTTATTTTTATACTTTGGTTGTTGGTAGAAAGGCTAGCATACTGGGAAGCTAGATTCTATCTGGGGGTAGTTCCATTTCTTTGGAGAAATATCTAACTTTCAGAATCTGTAGAATTTTGTGTGTGTCCTCTTACGCCCAATCTACCATATTTTATTGGACTCTGCAAAACTTATTATGATGATTTTGGACATCAGCATTCTACAAATATCAGAAGCAATTACCCAATAAGTAAAAATTATTGTGCCCTTATATTATAGTAAAACTTATGATTGAGGTGAATCTAGTGGTGATCAACTCTTTTTGCTTGTGAAACTTAATAAAATTAAATAATAATTCCATGTAAGAAGTAAAAGTCTGAAATCTCAGTAAGCTTCATGATGATGCCTATGCTCTTTCAGAGAGCATACTATTATCTCATCATGAGCCCCAAATGCAAATAAACTGAAATGCTTTTGAAGAAATATTCATGCTCTCATACAGTCACTGAAATGTGAATCAAAGATTTTTTTTTAGAGGAAACAGCATTTAAACTGAGGAAAATTAAGTGGCCCTTGAGCAAATAAAATGTTATTTTAACAGAGTTTCAGGGAGGAAAGAATAAGATGTGAGAAAGCCATAAGCAAATGGAACTATGAAAAATTTTCAGGGAAAAAATGACATTCTGGTATGGCTGTTATTCTGGGAGTCAAGAAAAGTGGTGTGCAGAGATAGTTTTCTTCAGGCTATAGTATACCCACTTACAGATTTTGGATATTTTAAAAAATCAATAGAAGATAATAGCAAAAATGTGACATGATCAAAATCACCTTCATTAAAATGTCATTCTAGCTCTTCTGGAGGAAAGAATTGGAAGTAACCAATTGTAGCACAGCAGGACAGAGGCAAAAGTGGATTCCACTTACATGATAACTAAATATTTGGTATGGGTTTAAAATACAATTCTGTGTTAAAATCCCAAGAACTTCACCCAACATTGAGATACATGCTTCACCATGAGATTTAGAGGGGATAGATGTCATTCAGTGAAAGTTAATGGTATTTGGAGATAAAGGCACTAAAACAGAAGAGAAAATAGATATTTCCACACATTTACTGTAAGTGAAAAAAGAATTTGCAATAATCCCTTTACATAATAATGCACAGTTATTAAAATGAATTCAGGGTTTTTATGTTCTGATATGGAAAGACTATATTCAAATATTTCCAAAGAAATTTAATTTGAGTCTATGTAGCAAATATATCCAATGATCATGTAGAACAGCTTAAAAAAATCTATTTTATACCACTGAATCTTTAAAATTAATAAAATACATTTCTTCTCTAAGTTAGAACATTGAACATTATCGCTGAACTCATAATTCTGTATGAAATAAAACCATGGACCAAACTATTTTGTTCACTGATATCGCTGAGTTTTCATATTTGGAGGTATAATGCTTATTCACATTTCCCTATCTTTGTTATTGCAATCAAGTCTTTATATTCTTAAATTGATAATTAGAGGAGAAAGATTGTCTTAAAAATCTATGGCTAACCCAAAGATTGATAAGTATTTTTCCTAATAGAAGTAGTAGTAATTTATTTTAAGTTTTATGTAATTGTCCAAAGTTCTTCATCATATTGAAATGTTATGATTTACTTCTAAAGTCCAAAATGAGTCCTAAGAGTTGCTTGGCATATAGAAACAAATTTCTCTAAACCCAGCTATTTACTTGAAATAAAGAAAATGGATCGTATAACTTTCTTATCTAGTACTTACAAGAATTCACTCTCTTTTAAAGGTCAAACTCCTGTAAGCATGTTGGTTTCTGGTCAATATGTTTCTCTCTTTAAAGTAGAAAGGACAGGAAGGCTACCACAAATGTGCAGACCAGTATGAATCCCAGCTGTGATGTGCATGTGTTCTGACTGAAAAACAAAGACCACAGAAGCTGAGCTAATTTTTCTCATTCAAGACCTGCTGTTTAGATAGCATCTGACCCTTATCACTCCAATACTGTATATCTGCAATCTGGTAATAAACACATTAGCTATTTAATTATAACTCTTATGGTGAAACAAAATTTAGTAAGCTACTAACCAAAGTCTGGATACCTTGAAACACAGTTTTTAAGTCTCTTTCATTTATTTTAAAGGTAATTTTTTTAAATGTCAAAGAGTTTGGGCCATATCTAAATACCACTAATAATATGAATGGGAATTATTTTCCATTTCATTCAAAAGGAAAGACTTACTTAATGTAAATATACAGTAGTGCATGTTTGAACTCCAAAAAACAAGTCGAAGTAAAACCAGGAATGATCAAGTCTAAACAGAAACATTCAGGTCACTTTCAGAAAATATGTATTTCTTAAGCATTGGATACTCAACTGCGAGAAAGAAGTATGGAAAGATGTCATATATCCTTCAATATATATTGTGCTTCAATTATTTGTTTGTACTCAGTAATCATAAATTCATGATTGTTTGAATAGCTCTATTTCAGGATGTTTGAGTCTGCTATAAATGTAATCTCAACAAAGTCTTATTTGTTGCTTTTCTGATATGTTCTATTTATTTGGGGCACTCACCAAATTCTCAAAACAAAATTGCCAGATATAGGTGATGGGGGTATGGAGGCAGCAAACCACATTGCCATGTATGCATCTATGCAACAATCCTGTATGTTTTGCACATATACCCCAGAACCTAAAGTGCAATAAAATATGTATTAAAATAAATAAATAAAAATATAAAAAGCTGTATCAAGAGAAATGGGATTTTCTGGTTCTTTGATACTTTATTTTTCAGTATGGTTGAAAGGCAAAAAAAATAGGCAATCAATATCTAGCAATGCACTTTTTCAGAAATCAGAAGAGAAGAATGAATTTGTTATAATAGGTAAGCAGTAAAATATAAGCACCATCTCTATAGCAAACCCTAAATCAGTGTTCATCTCACTGCTGCCATTGTATATCTTGAATTCAGGCTCAAAATTAAATAATTTGTAGATTTTTTTGTTAGATTTTGTTATGTTAGCCCTTAGGGAAGTTTAAAAATAATTGTCATTGGTATTTAATTTTAGTAAAAGGCTCTGTATCTCCACCACTTGTGGGATTATATATCTCAAACGTAATGTGTATTTGATTTTTTTTGAGAAAATCTGTCAAATAGCTATGTTTAAATGGGGGAACCATTTAGGTTATTTAACTAAATTATGTGTAGATTAGATAAGAAAACAAAGTGCAGTTCAAGGACGAAACTTTAAAAGAAACAAAATGCATTTCTTAACATGAGAATTAAATAGTTCAAATAACTCTTTACTTATTTGACTTATTACACAAGTAACCTTTGTACCTAGAGATGAATCCATTGACACCAAGTACATTTAATTGTTTTGGTATAAATGGCATTATATGGTCAACGATATAATCTGCTTCCAAATGTAAATTATAGTAATTAAACAAATTAGGCAAGTTTATTTAAAGCAGACTTTTATCTCAGAACTTTTATTGACGTTTGTTATAAACCTGTGAGATAGGCAAATAAGAATATTTTTCTTCCCATCAAGACACCTTATTAACATCATGTGATTTCAATTTTAGTGAAGAAGAATTTTAGATTCTGACGTCTACTGTATATAAGAAACTCTCTTCATTGTCCCTTGAACATACCACATACATTTCAGACTCTAAGATTCTATTTATATTCTTCTTCTGTCTTTTCTTGTTCTGCTTATATTTGAACTACATTCCAAGTTGGCCAAAATTGGCATAAAGCCTTAATGTTAAAATATGCATTAAAATGTTTTTAAAAGATCTGTGGAATAGAAATAACAATTTAGCCAACTGAATGTAAAAGAATACCTTGGAATCCTTTAATACTTGAACTTCAAACATTGTATTTCTATGATAATGATTGCATTTTAATACAACTTCATCTGCAATAAGCTTTCTTAGAATTTATGCTAATCTGTTCAGATATAGCATTGGTGAAATCTTAGAATGAAAATAAAATGATACTTTCTCTATTATTAATGTAGCATAAAACGTTTTAGGGGCTAAATAATTATACAAGGACTAAGAGAAAGCCTGAAAAAATAAGGTCATAAAATGTAAATCTTGGAATGTAGATCTGAAATTATCCAGATCTAGATAATCTAATTAATCTCACTTTCTAGTGAGGCCTAGAAGGGTCAAGTACCTTAATCTGACTTGTTAACAATTTTACTACAGATAAAATATGCATCAGGTACTTTTGAAATGATCATTTTAGCAGTTTTGAGTTAGTGTTGTTACCACAACATGAGGTCAAATTTAGGATGAATGTTAGCATAATAATATTATTTATATGGCATGGTTAGATCAGAAGAGCAGTGCAGATGAAGACGCATTTTTAACATGGCTTAATATCCTTTCCCTCTTACAAAATGATATTTTTGCAGTACTATAATAATGTGCCTTTCATGAAACTTCACCACTATATGAGAGACTTAAAAGGCTTGTACATATTTCTGACAAGGTGGCAATTTAGTATCATAGTAAATCTGCAAAGGCAGAGGATTGAATAGGGGAAGAAATGAGAAGGTCTAAAAGAGTCACAATGTTGGAGAATCTGACTCACTATGAAGCCGACTTACTGTACGAAAAGGACGGGGTCTAAGCAAATCCTTCCTAGCATATGCTGACATGATGACATGCCTTATTTCATGCTCCATTGAGAGAGAATTCAAGAGTTCAGCTTTAATGTTCATTGTCAATTTCTTCTCTCCTGCTGATATTAAAGCCTTCATTACCGTGTGTAAATGCACTGCAGCATGCAAAGTAATATTCTGTGGGTCATATTCTCTCCTGTCATTATTTGGCCTCTAAAATGGGTGCACAGTTTTGCTCTGCAAGCTCATTTCTACATTCCATACTTCAAAAAATGGTTTTAAGTTGGCAGTTAAAATGTGCAAAATGACTTCTCCCAAATGGAAATACTGTACATCAGCAAAGTATCACAGATATAATGAATAAAGTTTCTGTAATGAGAACTGTGACACAGGTAAAAGAACATTATCAAAACATGGGTTCAGATGCAAGGTCTGCAGTTCCCTAGCTCTTTACCTTTGGAAAGCAATGCTTCTTTTTCCAGATTTATTATCTCCAAATTACAAATAGTAGTGCCTCTCCTGAAGAATTATTGTAAAGAGTATAAATAATGAATGCAAAGCCTTTTATAAACACATGGTAGTTACAACTAAAGAGGTTCTAACAGCTTTATAAATTAGGGTTCAATCAGAAAGACAAAATAAACCTGTATAGAATAGCATAGAATAATGGATTTATTATGGTGATTAGACTCAACAATTGTGATAACTACTGAAAAAGTCTATGAAATTCCAGTGGTGAACCTAAGATTGGGAACACTGGGTGTCTAGTGAGAGATGGAAAAGAAAAACTGAAATACACGAGCACAAACAAGAATTCACAAGGTCAAGTTAGACTTTTAACTACTCCATCTTTACACTGAAGCTCTCTAATGCAGGTAGCAACAGTTCCTAGTGCCTCACTCTTGCCATTAGATAATAGCAGCTGCTGCTTTCCTTCTGTCTCTGCAACGCATGCAAGTGTTTCTCTTGTGTCCAATTCTAACCCAGAACCATGGATGGAAAGTGTTCCAATAAATATAGTGCAGCAGGGTGCAGTGGAGCACCCCTCTAATCCCAGCACTGTGGGAGGCCTAGATGAGCAGGTCACCTGAGTTTGAGATTTCAAGACCAGACTGGACAACATGGTGAAAAACTCATCTCTATAAAAAATACAAATATTAGCCAAATATGGTGCCACATGCCTGTAGTTACAGGTACTCAGGAGGTTGAGGTGGGAGGACCGCTTGAGCCTAGGGGATGGAGACTGCATTGAGCTGAGATCACACCACTGCACTCCAGCCTGGGTAACAGAGTGAGACTCTCTCTCTAGGTGTGTGTGTGTGTGTGTGTGTGTGTGTGTGTGTGTGTGTGTGTGTTTCCAGCATAACTAAGTTGACACAGTATAAATTTACTGCAATAGGATGGGCTATGCTATTCTGTGATAACCTCTCCCAAACCTCAGAGGCTTAAATAAACCAGTGTTTATTTCTTATGAAAATCATATGTTCATAGTGACGCTAGGGTAGCTTCATCCCATATAGTGATTTATCCTAAACTCGGCTGGATGGAGCAGCCTTTAATTGGACCTGGCAGTGGCTAGAAGAAAAAGAAAATAATTAATGTCAAATAATCTACTTGCATATAAAGCTTTTGTGCAGAGGTGATATGTAATATTCTTGATCTCTATTTACTGGCCAAAGCAAGCTACAGGCCAAGTCCCATGTAAGCAGAGTAAAGAAAATATAATACTTCTTCTGGACAGGTATTTTCAAATGATAATACAGTCTTATACAGCCAACACTGCTTGTCAGAAATACTTGATGCACTCCGTTTTCTGTGCAAGTACACTCACACATTCTCCAAGGAAGACAACCCAAAGTGCAAGTAAGTTATGGCACCAGACTCAAATCCACATCTCAGCAGTTTCAATTGCTCTCATTCAAGGATTAATTCCGATAGCAGGGTAGCAGATTTCTTATCACGAGAGTGGATTTGCTATGAAAGTGAATTTGACCATCTTGCGGTCTCTTACATGGACATTTTCCCTTTCACCTTCCATTGTAGGATGATGCAACACGAAAGCCCTCACCAGATGCCAGCATATGATCTTGGACTACCCAGGCTCCAGAACTATAAGAAATAAATCTCTGTTCTTTGTGGATTACCCAGTCTGTGCTATTCTGTTATGGCAGCACAAAATGGACTAAGACATAGGTCCAATCTAATGCCCATCTCCCAGAAGACACCTCATCGCTGCTGAGGGCTACAAATGGAGCACTACATAAGCCAGTGTCTGCTTTTTTCATTCCAAAAATCCCACTGTTTATAAGATTTCGAACCATTGCACATGTCTGGCAACGTTTTCTCCGTGTTTGTCTCTCTACAGACCTGTACATTTTCAACTGACTACTTGTTCCTCTTATTTTATTTTACACACTAACTTTGATGCTTCCCCTTGCTATTAGGGAAAATTTAAAAGAATGATTAAAGGGAATATTTTACAACCAGAAATTATATATCCTAATTTCATTCTTACCAACTACTTGGTGTGTATCTTTGCATCTATTCCTAATCCATAAAATGGAGAAAAATTGTAAACTGTACTCTCAGGGTAGGTGTAAGAAGTGGATGACTTAACATACATAAAGTACTTAGAAAAAGTGCTTAGGCTCTATCTCTGGGGTCCCTTTTTACTTATCTTTATTTTTTATTTGTATAAATTTAAGGGATACATGTGCAGTTTTGCTATATGGATATACTGCATAGTGGTGAAACCTGGGATTTTAGTATAACCATCACCTGAATAATGTTCATTGTACCAATTAGGTAATTTATTATCCCTTTTATAAGGGTGCTAATTCCATTCATGAGGGCTCTGCATCCATGACCTAACCACCTACGAAAGGCCCTATCTTATAAAACAATCAGATTTGGGGTTAGGATTTCAACATATGAATTTTAGGGTGACACAAACATTGTCTATATAAAGGGGTAATGCATGTTAAAATTTCTGAAAAATAGGCAACCATGATAATTCATCCTTATGACCAATATCTCCAACTGTACATCACATTTTCTCTTTTCTCTAATTATTCTATTATAAAATTATTTCCTTTTGAGTGTCTGTAATATAACCTAGCTCATTCTCCATCTTCAGAATCAGAAATCTAGTGGGGCATAGTTGATTCAGGTTAAAATTTTTCTGGCTAAAATTGAAAGGAATGTTTGCTATTAGTAATGAAAAAATTAACATGTAAGATGAAGAGCATAAAAATGATTAAGGGAATTTAATTTTTCTACTTAAACTGCATAGAATCATTAAGAGAATAATAGCCTTGTGCCACCAGTTCAAAAGTAGCAATCCCCTAATGGGTTATTTGAATTATTGAGTTGTTTATAAGTCACACATATGTTGTAAACTTTCTATTTCTCATTCACTTGACTTTGATTTTTTTGACAGAATATATGTTTTAAGAAAGCAATTACCAGATCTATTTATTTAGTCCTGAACTTTCTTCTCAAAATCAATTCAACACTATTTTATTTGAAATGATGTTTGTTTTCCACAGTAAGGGAAATAACTTTTAGATGACTTTTAAATTAATCAATATAAATATGCACAGTATCAATATATGTAATTTATAATAGTTTTATTGTTACCATCTGTTTAAGAAATATTATTGTGTATATATTATATTTTCTGTCATCATTATGATGGGAATATGAAGAAGAAATAAAGTATGTTCCGATTTCAGAGAACCAATAACATAATAAGCAAGAGCAATCAGAAATGTAAAATATAAATAAATGTGAATCAACTTGGTTACTATTATAATAAAGTTCTATACAAGAACATTGAAGGAATAACTTTATACGGAGTAAGCAAAAAAAGCTATTATTCAAAATTTGAGACACAATTTTCTAAAATGTTATTTTACATATATTCCATAATTTTAAAAGAATGTTAATGGCTCCCTTTATCAGCATCATACTACCCCCCTAAGTGAACAGATCATTGCATTCAGAAAGAACATCTCAGTCTTGGGTAACTAAAAGTGGTAACCGCCTAAGTTCTCACCATCTGAACTAATCGTTTTCCAAAAGCAGAAAACACAAATTTTGTTTTGATTTTTTTCTTGCATGTCTGTAAATATATATAAGCCTTCATCATGTTTCCAAAGACCTTGAAATCTCTAGTTCTACCTACTTTTTTTCGTCTTTCGCTCAGTTCATGGCATAGAATAAAAGCCCATCAATATCCTTCTTGGGACATAGAATTTCTATGTACATCATCACTTAACAGGTGCTGATTTTCTGACATCATTAAGCCAAATGTCTTAAGCAAGCACTTGAACTTCCTGAAGTTACTCTCATTAGATCCAGGCAGGTAGATATAAAATGATTTTAAATAGTTTTTGAAATTTATGTATTAAAATGAGATTCTAGTAAATCACACTATCAGGAGATTCTATATAATTTCTATGCTTATCTGTCCCACAGTTACTGAATTTGATGCATATAATTTATTAATTTACAAGGAAATTTCATTGATATTGTATCATACTGTTTTAAAAATATAAAAGAAAAATTCAATGGATAGATTCAAATTGCTCAAAACACTTTCTGTACTTTCAAATATATTCAAAACAAATTGTCAAACATTTCAATGCTGGATATAAGTTTGGATTTCATCAAAATAGATTGAACATTGTTATCACTTATTTCCTAAATACAACAGCAAGCAAATGTTTGAGGAAGAGTGGGTTTTTTTTCAGGAATATATAATGGTTGTGGCAAGAGTGAGTAACATTTAAAAAATGCATATATATATATAACACAAACACACAAACATTTAAGGTTTTTAATGGTGTGCTTACTGAAGTTATACAGGTATATTTTTTTCAAATATTATTTTATGTTTATTATTTTTCCAGAAGTTTCTTGAATTAACCCTAGAGAGGCCATCACTGTGTTCTAGTGATAAAATAGTGGACTCTAGTGAAAGATAATTCTATGATTACCATTTAAATAGCAAGAGTGAGAAACATCAAAGAAAATCTTGATTTCACTTAACTATTTGTTCAATTTCCCTTATGCTTTATTTTCTGGGAAAATAGTCAATGAATAACATTTGTTTACTGTATTTGGAAAGGAAATTCTTTACTTAGTTTTCTTACATGGAATACAAAGTAAAAATACAACATAAATATTCTGGAAAAAAATTACACTTTAAAATGGGATATAAAGTCCAAGAAATATAAGCACAACAGACTGCATATACTTCAGTGATGCACATTTTTGAACTATAATTAATTTGTTCAGATTTCCTTTTTAAGCTCATAAATTACACGCAAAAACCCAAACAATATTTGATTTACATATCTGGAATCCACAAAGCAACAAAAAAGACAGTATTTAAGTGCCTGCATTTCTAATATAACTTAGTTCTTAAAATAATCTGCTTCGTTTTTACAAGAGACAAAAGCTTTTTGGAAAATCCATGATTGTGGCACCCATATGCATTGCTTTTGTGCTGCTATGGGTGTAGGTCTGAAAAACACTCAGCAAACAGATGGCTAACCCTATGAATGGCATTATTCATGTTAAACAGAATGGCTTTCTGATGATCATAATGTAGCACCTGCTCTAGCGTTGCTCTTCTAAGGAAAAAGGAAGAGTGGGATTTAGTGAGTTTGTCAGTTGTAGTATCAGGTTTATGCTTGCTGACAGCTTTAAAAGAAAGGAAATTGCTAACCAGTTAACAACTCATTTTATAATGCGCATCATAAAGCAGGAATTAAATTTAATTTGAAATGTTATGCATACATATGTGTTTATATCAATGAAAAGAAGAATTTTATGTATATGTTGATAGACCTTAGGAAATAATTTTTTCTCTAATGCACTAAATAACAAAACTGAATCAAGTGCTAATGAAATTTTAGATGCGAAAAGGTCACATATTATAATTTTCAATTTTATCCTTATACACTTGTTACCAGTTTTCAAATTTTATTCCAAATATCTATTATACCATTTCACCACTTATACTGAATAATTGTTTTATGAGTCAAAATTTCTCATAAAAATATTCATCAGAGTAAACGATTTTTCCATCTTCTGTTATATAGCTGCATTTCTGCTGCATCTTTTCAATTTACAATAACCTTCCCCAATGAAATGTAAACCTATTTACTCAGAATCCATTATCAGTGTTCATAAAATATAATTCGTCTCCCCCAAGGTTTTACTTTTCTACACTAATTGATGCTTATTCTGTTAGCATCTTTTCACAGTTAACTTTATCCAGTTCTTCATCTGTCGTAAGTTCCCTGGCTACTCTATCAATCCTTACTATTTCTCAGATACATGGCTGCACCGTCATGACCAATAATGCAATAGAAGGGAGAATTTCCCCTAAAGACTTTGAACCTGCCACTGTCGCCAAATGCTAAGTATATGGATATTGTATTTAATGCATATGCTTATTTAAGGAAACCGAAGACCACCCATAATGAAAATAAACGGATTTCATTTTTGCTATACTTTGTTACTAATGCAACATTTCGTGATGTCTTTTCTAGATAATATGGCATTCATTGAGTGTAAAAGGGTACTTTATTAGGTGTCTATTTATAGTTTTATGCCTGGACTTCATAGGGATATTTTAAACTAAATTTCAATGTATTATATACATAGGTAAACTATTAGAATGAGAAATACACTTTCAGTAAAAGTAGAATTTACTTTCTTTCATATCAATTATAAACTTTTAAGCTTTATGTCTAAAATAAATGAAACAAACCATTAAGTATATATGCTCGTCTACCATGGAAGAAACAAATACCATAATACTTTCACATTTTAAGAACCTGAGAAAGTAGAGGGTGAGTCATTCACAGCCCAAGCAAATGATTAACCTACTTGTGATTAAATATGAATGTGGAAAATGCTAGAAGCAGTTTAAATTTATTTGAAGCTCTTTATCTCTCTCCCTTCAAAAAACTGATTTTTCAGTGCCATTTATATGCAGTACATAAAATAATTTTCAACCTAGTTTGAGTAATTTTCTTAAAAAATTAATTTCATTTTAAATATAATAATTTTAGAGGAGTTAGAAATAACATAAACTATTAATATATATTAATTTAGGATGGTGAGATGGATAGCCTCTATTATGGGCAAAGGGGTAAGTTTACCTTAGCGTTTTTTAAAAAAATAAGATTGGCTGGGCGCAGTGGCTCACACCTGTAATCCCAGCACTTTGGGAGGCTGAGGCAGATGGATCACGAGGTCAGGAGATCAAGACTATCCTGGCCAACATGGTGAAATCCTGTCTCTACTAAAAATACAAAAATTAGCCGGGCACGGTGGCTGGCACCTGTAATCCCAGCTACTGGGGAGGTTGAGGCAGGAGAATCGCTTGAATCAGGGAAGTAGAGGCGGCAGTGAGGCGAGATCTCGCCACTGCACTCCAGCCTAGCGACAGAGTGAGACTCCATCTCAAAAATAAATAAATAAATAAACAAACAAAAGATTGATGGTTATAAAATACAAGAAATAAGAAAGTAACGAGTACTGTGTTGACAGAATCTATAAAAATCTTGTCAGATAAATCAATAATTTATTTTGCCGTCTTTAATATGTGCGACTTGATATGTTTCCAGATAAATGAGGTTCCGTAGCTCTCACTCCAGTTCCCTGTATAGATAAAAAATACTGTGTAAATACACATCTCTATTCAGTTAAGAAAGTTTTACTCTTAACAGGATTGAAATGACCTCAAAATAAAATCACTATGGTTTGTAATTGATTGCAGCCCCTTATAACCAATTTGACTAATATAACAAGCTCTGCTCTAAGGAATAACAAAACATTTTAAAGTTTTCATACCACATTTCTGTGCAATGGAACATTGTTTCCTGAGAAAAATTTTGACCTACTCTGTGGATCATTTTAAAACACATTTCTGTGTTACCACATTTTATTTGGTTCTATCCTAATTGAAGATTTAAAATTTCATTAGAAATTGCCAGTCCTAACCTCTCCTAAATTAATTACCAAAGCACATGGATCTGCCTTTAATTGCCAATACTGGGAAATAATATAATTTAAAATTTCCTCAAGAATGTCAAGCATTGCCAAGACGCTAAAAAATTTGCATCTTCCAAGTATAGGATGACACTCCTTAAAATGCCATGTTTCAAATGAGCAAATTGTTGTTAAGAATGGATATCTTGCTAATTTCAGTCTAATACCTTGGAAACCAGACATCTGTATGTATGCGGCATGTATAGTGACTACTGCTTCTAATTGTTTTACTCTTTAGGAAGATTCTGAATCCATTCTCATACTCAGCAGGGTTGTTTCCCATACTTATGCTACTCATTAATATTTATGTTGAAAGTATTGTTTCTGTTCTCCGGAAATGAGCAGCTTTCTCAAATTAATTCCAACCTTTACTTTCCCTTAGAGACACCTAGCCTATTCATACAAGTAAAATGTTTCATACCTCAAATACATTGGTGTGGGTCACTCTTGAAGTCCTTAAGTGTAATGCCTAGAGTATTCCAAGTTCAATTGACTTATTTTTTTAATTATTAGTTTAATTTAGATTCAAACAATCTTACATCTAAAACTACCAAAAATGATCTTCATTGGATTGGTACTTGGCCATTTGTCTCTAACTAAAATTATTGACTGTATTTTTATCTTTTTAAAAAATTGATTGTTTCAATCAGCTTGGGCTGTCATAACAAAATACTGTAGACTGGGTGGTTTAAACAACAGAGATTTATTTTCTCACAGCTCTGAAGACTGGAATTCTGAGATCAGGTAGCCATCACGTTGGGTTCTGGTTAGGGCTCTCTTTCTGGCTTGGAGATGACATCCTTCTCACTGTGTCCTCAAATGGCAGAGAGAGAGCCAGGCATATTGGTTTGTTCTCTTATTTTTTTTTTCTCTTACTGTGAGGACCTCATTTTCATGACCTCATCTAAATCTAATATTCTCCCAAAGGCCCTATCTCTAAATACCATTAGACTGGGAGATTGGGCTCAACATTGTAATATGGAGGGATCAGGGGGACACAATTCAGTCTATTGCATTAATTGTGCAAGTAAAACTTTAAAGGTAGTATAAAATGCTTCCTCAATGTTCAAGTATGTGACAGCTGCTCCATTTCTTTCCTTCACTAATTCTGTGATTATATTTAAATCTGTCAAGTGAATCTGGAATGATTAATTATTTAAACCTCATGCTATTTATTATGCCTGTAAGTTCTTAATATTGATAACATTTATTTTATAATATAAGTATGCAGGGAAATTTACAAAAATATATTTTACGCTATTGTTTTCCTTAATCCCTGTGTTTATAATTCTTTACTCTTTTGTTATTTTATTGATTACATCTTTCTCAGCAGGTTCGGAAGTTTCCTGTATTGATAATTGTACTGGTTAGCTATTACACTTATCCGGGTAGCAAAAGTATTGGCCTATTTGCTTAAAATCCAGAATATTTAATGTTCCTAAAGGATTTATATTTTAGTTTTAATGTATCTGTATCTATTAGAATAAGAGCCTCGCACATAGTAACACACATGTATTGTTCTTTCAAATGTAATTCTATTCTGTGTAACTTTCTGCATTTCTGCTGCTACAACCCTAGTGGAGAGATCACCACTGTCTTTTCCTTAAACTACAGCAATTGTTCTTGACCTGACATCCTTTCTCATTGCTTCATTCCAATTAATTCTCTGCAAAACATTTGGAATGAGTAAGCAAAGCTAAATAAAGCAAAGCAAATCAAACAAGAAAATATAAACTGGATCAAGTAAATGGCCTGCAAATAGTACTTTCTTGACTTCACTCTGCCTTTCAAGTCCTGCAAGACCTACCTGTGAACATGTCTTAGTCCCCACTTTGAGCTAATCTGTCCACACCCATAGTCACTACATTCCAGATATAATTCATGTGATTGTCATTGCATGTGCTTTTCCTTCTATTTTCAGTTCACTGGCAGAACTTTTACTATTTTGCAAATTTTAACTCATGTGAGGCTTGGGTCTCAGCCTCCTGACAGGCGTATAGCGTTGTGGTAAAAGTACAGACACGGGCACTGCACAATCTTCATTCTTATCTCTCTCAACCTTTCACTAGCAGTGTGGCCCTAGGCAGGTGGCCTCATCTTTGTATTGCATTTTCCTCACCTGTAAATATTGAGGTAATATCACCTTTCTTATAGATTTGTGTGCTGTACTAAATGACTTAATGTATATAACACATTTAGAAGAGTATGTGGCATATTTTAAGCTCTAAACATTACTTATTACAGTTTTATCTCAATTTAATGTCCACAACTATTATAACAACAATAATAATATAATAATGATTGTTACTAATTTTATTAGTATTTTATAATAATAGCTAATTCTTCAAAAAATCTAAGTTACAGAGAATGTCCTCTCAAATTAGGTTATTTCTCATAGGGCTTATTACAACATTCTGGTTGCTATCTTTTTATGACATTAAAATCTTAATTACATATGTATTTTTCTGTTATGTGTATATATGCCAACAGGTCACCAAATAGAAGGTTCAGGCAGGCAGGTACTACATCTGCTTGTTTATCATTATATAATTAGCACCTATAACTTCTTAGAAAGGAGATCAATAACTATTTTTGAATCAATTATTACTATTGATAAAGTTGAATTCTATTAAGCAACTGAGTGGGGTATGCTTTTAACAATAGAGTAGGAAACCCCCAAGATGACAGAGAAGGCAATTTATGAGCCTAACAGCAGTAGCTACAAGGAACAGTTTGGCAGGCAGCTTTTAGCTGTAGTGGACCTTTCAGACAAGACAACAAGCAGCAGATTAACTGGAAAAAAATCCAATGGAAACACTGGTGAGTGAATGAGCTGGTATTGTAGGCATCTGTCAATAGATAGTAGGTAAAATCCAGGCAACTTGTAAGTAGATGGCACCTATTAATAATTAGTGTAGATATCTGATCATTTGAGCTGTGGTTGCTGGGTTAGGTATAGCACTCACAACAAGGAATTGGAGATTTTTGTAATAAAAGGTAAAATACTCTGGACAAGGTGGCTCATGTTTGTAATCCCGGCATTTTGGGAGGATGAGGTGGGACAATCACTTGAGGCCAGATGATTGAGACTTGCCTGGGCCACATTGCAAGACTCAGTCTCTAAAAAAATATAGCCAGGTGTGATGGCATGCACCTGATGCACCTGTAGTCCTAGCTACTCAGAAAGAAGGTGGAGGTGAGAGCATGACTCGAGCCTGGAAGTTTCAGGCTGCAGTAAGCTATAATCACACCACTGCACTCTGGTCTGGGTGACAGAGTGAAACTCTATCTCTTTTAAAAAAAAAGGCAAAATAGCACATAGCCTAAAATATATTGTGCTGATAGCATAATACCAACCAACACAATGACAGGACTAAGATTCCTTAAGAAATTAAACAAAAATTATTTTTACCTTTAATATTCTTATGTTCACAATGAAGGATAGCTAAGAAAACTTTTTAATACATCAAACCTATGCTAGACACATTGAAAACTAGACAAACTTTTCTTCTAAAATGAATGAAGTTACATTTAATGTGTATTTTACATGATGATTTCATTGTGCTTTACTTTGTCTTTGATTTTCTCACTTCACTTAAATCGTTGTAGCAATTTTTCTTTCCTCTGCCTCCTCTGCCAAACAGCTGATCTTATCTGAATTAAAAATGCAGCTGTCTTAATCAATCTTTCATGTTATATATGGTTTTTAAAAATAAATTTACAAGTACAAAAACTCATGACATTATTCAGCTCATGAGCTAATTCAAGATCTATTTGTCATGATGTAATTGTTTCCATTCCTATGCAAATTCTGCTCTGTTCTTGTATTGACATATTCTTCCATTTCACAGTTGGCAGAATTAAAACATAGACTAAAACATTATAAGTAAACTTTCATTATACTAATGCAAAATCTCAAATTATCCTAATTATAACCATTAGTATAATTAATTCACAAACAACTACTAATACCATCACTGGTTATGTGACATGTTGATCTTTTCAATTTATATATCTTCCTTGGGATTCTTTGTTTTCACATCTCCAAATAGTAAAAGTTATGCAGAAATATCTCAAAGCCTCTGTGAATTAAGCCGCATTACCTGTAAGCCACTAAACACTAAAGTTAAAAATAATTAAGCTAATACTTGACATGAATTTTTTTCTCATGCTTGAAAATTATTTTGGAAGCTAGAATACCTACTTTGTGCTTTTGATTAAAATAAAATGTTTATCATTGTTTTTATATTATAGACACATGTGTGGGTAGGGAGAAATGAAATTACTTTCTAGAGTCAGTTAATTATATTTGATATTACTGAGAAATCGCTATCAAAATAATACATCTAAATGGAAAACAATTACAATTACACTTTTTCAACTTATCAACACTGCTTGATTTGTGAAGAAAAACATTCTTTGAGTATGTTTTTATTTTCAAACTTTTAAACAAATCAAGTGATGTCCTTTTATTAATATCACAGTTCTCTTATCTCTGAATGCATCAAATATATCCTTAATGCATATGAAATTAGTATTAACCTTGTCTCCACCACATATAATTTTATAAAGACTGATATTCCTATCTGTCGACTAATTGCACCAATAAACTTCACTACAAGGACATAATTAATAGGCCATAATATTTAAGAAGGTGACATTTCTCACGTGTTTTGAACTCTTGACTTAGAATTTGAAAAGGAGAAGAAGTTACTGATACCAGGATCTTAATCTAGAATAGTATTCAGTTGGCAGTTAACGGAAACAGCTTTTTTTCCCTTAACAGCAATAAAACAGAAAGGACTAATTACCCCTTTTTATAGGTGCAATTGGAACTTAAAACTCTAGAGACAGTGTGAGCAATAAACCAGTGCTAGAGTCTATTTCACCATCTGCACCTTAAAGTTACAGCTACCAAATCAACAAACAAACAAAAGACTCAATTATGCTAAATATATTATTCTAAGGTTGTAAATGGTTTATTAGCATTCTCTGGTGGCTCTAAGTAATTAAAACAAAATTTTCCTTAATAAATACAATTTTCAGTTTGTGTATACTTCGAGAAAATTAGAAATTTTTAAACTAATGCTAAACACATCATAAATTTATTGTAGAATTTTTAAAGAATAATTTTAAAAATATCTGTTTCACTTCCTTTTTAAAGAATATTCACTTTAATTGAGTAACTAAAATTGTCTCTTATAAAATCTGAACATTTAGAGTGTTTTCTTAGTAAATACGATGCAGAGCTGTCTTTAAAATGGAGACCAAATATGATCATTAAAAGTGTATTTATGCCTTGAGACACTCCTACTATTTTCAAGCAAGATAGTTTTAAATACATCTGTGAACATAAGAATGAATCTTAAAAAATGCATTTTCACATGAAACAAATATAGAAAACATAGACAAGAGTAAAAGCAGGTGTAACTAGGTTCTTTGTTTACCAATATAAATCTATCCACACATAGTGTAGATTTTTAAAAATAAGTCAAATTCTAAAATGTAATGTGCTGTTTAATAATGATAGATATTATATATAATCACATTCAATCTAAAGACCCACAAGTCTTCAAAACCTAACCTTTGAACAGAGTCCAAAATATAGCTTTTTTCTAATTAAGTCAGGAAATTCTAAAATAAAATTAGGCAAGAGGATAGGGTCTGTGAGTCTGAACAAATACTTTAAATCATTCATTTTAAATTCTAAATCAATGTGATATGCTTCTCAGAGTTTTAATAGAGCATCTTTTATATTTCAAAGCTCCTTTTTTCCAGACTTCTCCACAATTTTGGAAATTACCATAAATTTATCATTTTAAAAAGTAACCATGTTACAAAATGTTCAGAAAATCCCTTTTCCACACTCTTTCAAATATAAAAAGTCAATCATGTATCATTCAGAAAAAGTAGTCTTACCTATATTTCACTCATGTGAAATTAGATGTCATGCATTTATTGGGAATCAAGATATTCCTTTTCCATGCATGAAAAAATAATCACCACCGTATATCAAGGAAGGCTTGATTTGAGCTCCTATTATCTATGTTTTCTGGGTGTAAACTTCACAATAATAAAAACACTTGATTCTATTATATTTTTCTTTGTTGCATTCTATTTATAATTCTGACGAAAAGAATTGGCAACCTTAAATCTCTGCTTCTGTTAGAACTACCTTGCAATTACTTCATTTTTTTACCTAGTTACTCAAAATTGATGTTAGGGAATGATTTTTATTTACCCAGTAAATTGTTTTTAAAAAGGTCTTTTTTGGCCCAACCATATCTGAAAATTGCAATGAAAAGATAACAAGCAAAGTTCAAAAATAAAATTTGTACCTGTTTTTTAAATTAAATCATTCATTTTTCTATCAAAATATTATGCTTATATTATTTGAAAATATATATCACATTTTACTAAAAGACTTCTATAAAATCAAGAACAATATTATAACCACAGTCTCTATCTATAGAAACAGCTACTTTGAACCATTTTAGCTGTTTTTTCTTAAATGTTATTTTCATATTCTATGCTTAGACTGCCAATTTAAAAAATGTCAAAAAGAACACATGATTTCATTTTAACTGACCCCCCAATAGCTCCAGTAAGCCATTAAAGAAGTTTGAGAAAATTGGATATAGGATGATAATAATAAAGAAACAGCGACATCAACAATAATTTGAAGCTGGAAACTGGGTAGATGAGAAAATACTGACTTACCAAAGCAGGCAAATCTGAAAAGCCAAGTGACTCACCTCTGTACCCAGAAGAAACTCAGGCACTAAAAGAACCAGTATTTCTGCTGATACGGGTGCCGATAAGGCTGAAAAAAATATTATTGATTGAAATCCTGAAAAAGAGCAAATAGAAATTAAAAATATAATAATGGGAATTTTTAATCAAGAAAATTTGGAAGTATATTTAAGAGATGTTACTTTAAAAAGGCTCTTGACATTGTATTATATAACAGGCATAGTACAAAGGAGACAAAGCCCCTGATTTCATGAAATTTGAAAAGAAGCAACAAAAAGCAATGGAGTTGGGGTATGGAGAGAAAGGAAAGGTTTACAATTACAGGATGATATTTTCATCTGGGGCATAGCTCAAGAAAATAAAACAATATCTCTCACCAAAAATAGAAATTGAAAGTGAAAACTAAAAAGTAAACGAAGAGAAATCTATAGATATATCTATACATATACTGAAGGAAAGAAAATAGAATACATTAAGAAAAGACGGACAGAAATGGAAATTTTTAATGGAAAAAAAATTATCAAATTAACAACAGAATCAATAGAAAATAATAAAACTGAGATTTCTATAAAGGAAAAAGCAAGAATATGTAACCAGAATGATTATTTTTAATAATACTAGAAGCTGGCAATGAAATAATGTTTTACATGATTTTCAATCTGAAACTGCTTACACATCCAAAAAGTCAATTAAGGGAAAGGGCAAAGTGCAGACATTTTTAGGCATTATAAGTCAGGAGAATCTTCACTTCTTAAGCACTCTTTCTCAGAAAAATTCTGAAGGTTATGATTCACCAAAATAAGAGAGAAAACGAAGAAAGACAAATACATAGTAGCCAAGAAATGGTTATCCAACAGAGAAGAAATGCAAAAGAACTTCAAAATAAATGGGAAAGAGAAGTCCCAGAATAACAGCAGTATGGCCAGCCTAGAGAACAGCCAGCTCAGTCTGGAACATAATGATAAGATACTTCAAGAAAAATAAAAATAGTGCTTAGTTCCTTGGGTTGTACAGATTAAAGCAGGTTAGCTATTATAAAAAAAAAAAAAAAAAAAAAAAAAAAAAAAAAAAAAAAAAAAAAAAACCATGAAGGAAAGACAAAATGGAGCCAATGGTACCTTATAGATTTATGTACTATATAAATTTTGTACACTAAATTATCTACAGTATAAAAAAGGCTAGCCATTTTAGAGTTCCATGAGAAAGTCTGAAAGTGATTTAGTGATAAGAAAATAGATATTAACCAAACAAATAAGCAAAATTGATAACACAGGGAAAAAAAGCAATAAATAAGAATGGAAGTACTAGCTTTTGTTGAGACACAGTTTTTACGCCACTATATCTATCAGCTTACTGCATCTTATGCTTTATCGGCACATGATAAATTGTCCTATGATTAGGACTATTTTGGGTTGAAATAACAGAAACTTCACTAAAACCTAAGCTGAAAAATAAATATATTAAAAGGGCGGTGGAATGTTTTAGGAAATGTCATTCAGGACCTCAGGAATACAACTGGAAACCTAGGCCTTCTGGGGAAACGAGGAGGTCATCCTAGTCTTCCTTTGGCATGTCTCTACAATTTGTTCCCTCCCTCTCAACCTACTTCTTTACACATTAGAACAAGGCAAGCAAAAACACATAAGATGTAGATATTTCAGTGCAACTATACCCTCCAAATAATTTTATCTCACTAATTCTCAGTTTTAAATTCCTTTTAAAGGATCTTCAACTTCAGCTGGGAGCCAATAGGATGACCAGAGGGATGTACTTTCCAAAAGGAAAAAATAGTTGGCTCAGGTTTATTCTCCCTAAACCAGTAATCAATAACCTCCACAATTATCAGTTCATGCAACAGCAATTTAAGTAAGGTGGGTCCTCTGAAAATTAGGGAGGGCGACATTATCTAAAAGGGTCAGGAAAAGAAATTAATGAATGACATGGTTATATGGTTTAATAAGATCTACTATTTGGTGTTTAAATATATACTTTCTTTTTTCAAATTGCAAAAGGGAACGATTTTTCCAAATGTCAAACTTCAACTATCTGGCATATAATCACAAATAATATAAAACCATAACAATTGTTGGTGGTTAGCTGTGACTTACAGAAACAATGCCGTGACGCCACTATTCCATCACTTTAGGCTGTTTGGGTGC
This sequence comes from Cebus imitator, assembly GCF_001604975.1. Classification (NCBI taxonomy): domain Eukaryota; kingdom Metazoa; phylum Chordata; class Mammalia; order Primates; family Cebidae; genus Cebus; species Cebus imitator. The sequence goes on from NW_016107322.1 coordinate 3,522,567, forward strand.
TATTCATTTATCTTCTATTTTATCTTTATATCTGTATTAATCAAGGCTCTTTCTTGATTAAATGATGGAAACCTAACTCAAATTTGAACTCTCATCACAACTAACTGAAAATTCAGGGAAGAATGGCTTAGAAAGCAAATAATATCCTCAGCAATGTCTTTCATTATGTTTTAGGTCTACTGATTTCATAAACAGAAGTCTCGTCACATATAATAGTAAAAAATAGTCACTGGAAACACCATATATGTACTCCACTGTCTTGCCATCTCCAGTGAAAAAAGTGTTCCTCTCTTCTGATTACACCAGATAAAATCATAAGACCAAATTTGTTTGGTCTGTCCTAAGTTGTATGCCTTCCTATGATCACCTATGTGGTCAGTGCAATCTCAACACACGGACTGACCATAAAGGACTTGGAAGTCCCCAAAAAGGATTTTTTTTATAACAGCAGAAAGGATTGCTATTTGGAGACAGTAGAGAGGCATCCACCTACAACCACAAAAGCTGGCACTCTCCTGTGGAGGAGACAAAATACAGTCTTATCCCTTTGATGCAGCTAGTGGTGACATATGGGCCTCTGCTTCAGTCCCTTTGCTTAATATCCAAATCTATTCTAATTTTGCTTTAATTCTGCATGTCATGCACTATATGAGCAATTTAAAATGTCCAAAGCCCATAAAAGGGAGATGTCAAAATACTGTAAATTGCTTGCTAGTGTAATATTAAGCTTAAACTGTTCGACTAGTACAGTCAGAGAACTGATTAGACCAATGGAAATAATGGGCATCAAGTGGTTACTTTCTTCCTGTGAGTGTAGGTATTTCCATTATGGCTGATTTGACTGATCTAGGTTGTAGATATTGGAAGCATTTTGTGTGTCTCACTGGGTAGTGTCTCACTTCCTTGATCATGAAAATGAGAGAGATGTATAGTTTCAGGATGATGTCATTGAGAAGATGAGAGTGGAATCAGTTCAATAAGTGTTGACTTTATAGTAGCTACGATATTTTATCTAGAGAGACAAGACAATAAAACAATATAATGCACTGATCCAGTTGACTGGGTACAAGTAGTAGTGAAAGCTTTGTATTTTTGAATCTTCTTTGTATTTTTTTTCCCTCAGTATAAAGGGAAGCAAAATCATCAGGTGTGAGAATTTCAAGTAGGGTTGGAGGTTTGAAGAGAATGGACAAGGAAATGAAATGGCCATCTAGTAGACTGGGAGAATGACTGGACCAGGGAAATGCTGGACTGTGGCTGGGAGCCACTGTAGTCCACTTTAGGTTAGTGGCATGAAAGTAATGGGAAGCCAGACTGCCTTGGTTAGGGTTTTTCTCCAGCCACATTCAACTATATAGAAATGAAGTGTCAGATTTTGGGGCATGAAGCAAAATAAAAGAAGGGATTCAAAGAAAGGTATAAATGATTCGGCTATGGTGTTTAAGGATGAACCATGGGAGAGGAGCATAGGAAACAAACTCAATGAAAATGTACCAGGACAATTGAACATTAGATTCCATGGAGAATCTGGGTATTTTAGGAAATGTTCTGGAAAGATAGAGGGTGCTGCTTAGAGAGTTGACATGTAAATGATCTTGGAGTAGGGAAAGAGTTGCCATTATTGCTGACAGCAAGGCTTAAGTCTGTATAAGAAATGGGAACAGGGCCGGGCGTGGTGGCTCACGCCTGTAATCCCAGCACTTTGGAAGGCTGAGGCAGGCGGATCACGAGGTCAAGAGATTGAGACCATCCTGGCCAACATGGTGAAACCCCGTCTCTACTAAAAATACAAAAATTAGCTGGATATGGTGGCGCGTGACTGTAATACCAGCTACTCCGGAGGCTGAGACAGGAGAATCGCTTGGGAGTTGGAGGTTGCAGTGAGTTGAGATCGCGTCACTGTACTCCAGCCTCGTGACAGAGCAAGACTCTGTCTAAAAAAAAAGAAAGAAAGAAAGAAAAAGAAAAGAAATGAGAATAGACTGAAACACTGATCTAAAATTTAGATCAAGATGACTGGAGAAAAAAAGAATCAAGATAGCAAGAGTCCATTTGAGCTGAAGGATCATTGTTATGGACATATAAGACAGAAATTGTAACAGCAGTGTTATTGAGTAGCCAGTTGTGACTCAGGTACAAAAATCTTCAAGGCTTAGAACATGTTTTCGAGTCTGGAAAAGGGGATTACTAGGTATTGGGAAGATGACTGCAAAAGGAAAGACTTTGGCTGGAATAGTCAGGTGACCTGAGATTCAAAATATGCGGAAAAGAGAAAGGTCTGAACGTACAATAAAGACTAGTAACTTTTTTCTTCCTCTCTGAGTCCTACAGTATTAAGAACGTAGGTTAAAAAAAAAAATTAGCTTTTGAGGGGATTGAAAGGGAAGCATTTTCAGCAGAGCCAAGATTCACTTACGACAAAAGGGTAAGCTTTGGGAGGCCGAGGCGGGTGGATCACGAGGTCAAGAGATCGAGACCATCCTGGTCAACATGGTGAAACCCCGACTCTACTAAAAATACAAAAACTAGCTGGGCATGGTGGCACATGCCTGTAGTCCCAGCTACTCGGGAGGCTGAGGTAGGAGAATTGCTTGAACCCAGGAGGCGGAGGTTGCGGTGAGCCGAGATCGCACCATTGCACTCCCGTTGCACTCCAGCCTGGGTAACAAGAGTGAAACTCCGTCTAAAAAAAAAAGAACAAAAGGGTAAGTAGGCACTTAATGTAATGTGCATGTGATTATTATTTTGAAACGCTGAGCCTTTGGAATGATGTCTTCATTTCAGATGGTTTTTGCATTTCATAAGAAAAGAGAGACTATTTTAATGGAGTAGATGCCAAATCTATCAGAATGAAAAAGAAATGTAGGTGTCCATATCTAAGCTTATAAAAACATCTCTTTGTAATAATGCGCTTTGACATTTTTGATATATGAATTGCTCATGAGTCATTCATCAACTGTCTTTAATTAAGAAATTCAAAAAGGAATTGAACAAACAGCAGAGAATAGAAATAAAACCTCACATTCTTTCCTCAGTTATTTGCAGTGCGTGGTAAGCATAGGAATAAAATTCCAATGTTTATTTATGACATGCTAGCTCTAGATGTGAACTTATGATTATCATGCTTTCATGTTGGGAGATTCAAAATGTATCTTAATCATGTAATTGCTCACTTTTGATCCTACCGCTGAACACAGTTTCCTGAAAATCAATAGTAATCACCATTACTCCCTCTCTAGTTTTCAGTGCATACATTTACTTCCTTGAAACAAACATTTCTACAGCCTCTTTGTCACATTGATGAATGGTGTTAAAAGGAAGAATAATGTATTTAATAAATCCCAATATTCAGTGAGATAGAGTTCTTTATAAATTAATGTTAGAATTACTTTGGCTATCTTACATTTGTCTAGCAAAACTTAAATAACACTTGTTTAGCAATACATTTAAAAATTTAATTATTTATTTTCATATACAGATTACTGAAACAAACTAAAATTTGCTTCTTCTAAAAACAGGCATGTTTTTCTTTAAATAAAATGATACTGTAGGACTTTGACACATAACTCTCTTTCCTTTAGACTAAGTGCTAAGTGACACATATAACCATCTCAAAATTTCTTAAACAACTTGCTGTAAAAAATAGATAAATAATAGTCTTGTGCATTAGCCTTGCAGAGAGGTTATGTTAGAGTTGAAGCAAGTTAGAATTGAAAAAAGAAAGAATATAATAGCTGCTGCATGATTATAAATGGAGGGCAGTGCCTGTCTGTCTTGGAAGTTGAACCAATCAATCTGAGAGTCTTTGAAATTATGAATGCTGTTCCTTTCAGTGTGAACCTCAGCACTTTTTCAGGTTTTAGCACTGACATTTCTGCCTCACAATTACTTAGCTATAATTCTTGTTTCAATAAATCTAGATAATTTATTTTATAAGTAAACACACAGATAAAATGGCATTGAAATTAATTTGTAGTTATTCTCAGTCATAGTGAGAGGGAGCCTCTTTTTTATTTATTTATTTTTTTAAGCAAACCAACATGAGATCAATTTGACAATTACATACCGAGTGTCAGTTTTTGTCAGGTCACTGGGTGTAGCACATACTCATGCCTTAAGAGAGCTTTCTATCTTGGAGATAGGAAACATATAAAGGAGATTTCTGCATCAGAGCCTCCAATGTCATTCATCTGTATACGTGTAAATCACTTGGTGCCTTTTATGTACATATTTAACTAATCTCTCATCCTAGGTTTCTGTGAGCAGGATGATTTTTGTTTCTTCTTTGTTTAGTCAACCACACTTAGAACTACGTCTTGTGCACAAAACAGTAATGATTTCCCTTACAAATAGTTCCCTTTATATTTTAATAAAGGCATGGCAATAAGTTGGGATTCCCCAAGAAGCGCATTGTAAGGTAAAGGTAACACGGAGAGCATCTATTGGAGAAATGTTTAGGATTAACACCTGCAGAAGAAAATGGGAGGCCCGGTTACGTGGTGGGGAAGAGTTGAGCTGTGATACCATTCCAAGGAAGTACTCAGAAGTTTCTCTACAAGGAGCTCTTGTGCTCAGATGACGCTTCAAAGTTGTCTGCATTTGGAGTAAGGAGGTTGGATATACATATCCCCATTCTGATCAGCCACTGACGCAGGTAACAGGGAATGGGCATGCCTTAGGCAAGGCTTTGCCTTTGGATGAAGCAGGGCTAAAATTTGAAGGACATATGAGGACTATTTTATTCTTTCCTGGGACTCCAGGTGGTGCCTCACAGGATCTTGCATGAGTGAATCAAGTGAATCATGTATATCATGGCTTCATCATGCCTTTAGCATGTTAACAGATATGCAAAGTGTAATGGAGAATCAATGAAAAGAAAAATAATGTGTGAATGAAAATATTAAGAAAGGTTTCATGTAGTCATTTTTACTTTTTACTTGAGCCTTTCTTTAAAAAACATTTAAGAGACAGGATCTCCCTCTGTCTCCCAGGCTGTAGTGCAGTCGTGTGATCATAGCTCACCATAGTCTGGAACTTTTGGACTCAAGTGATACTTTTATTTCAGTCTCCTGAGTAGCTGGCATTACAGGTACCGGCCACTGGGTCCAGTTTACTTGAGATACACATTGAATAACAGGCATGAATACAGTAAATGCATACTACAGAGAGAATTTCTGCTTAAGTTAGGAGAGGTTGACTTCCCCATGCCTGGCAAAGGCCTTGTATTCGAATTTTGTTCTGGGACCCACAATTTATTAGCCTTTCCTGGTCTCATCTAGTATGCTATAGACAGTCCCTCTTAGATGTGACAGAGATCCCTGGAAAAGTGTTGTACGGTACAGCCTGACTCTCACCAGGGACTTACCACCCAGAGGGCTGGGCTGTGGAGCATTTCTCCTTGCAGTAATCCTTCCTGGAGAGGATGTCACCACCATGATTCCACCAGCATCCATAGGCAACCAGTGGCCTCGACATCATTTGGAGACTCCTTGTGGCCCACTGGCTGCAGGTCATAAGTGATAACTTTGTCCAGATACTTTCCTGGCCCTAATCCCTGTATCGTTTGTACCTCTGAGTCCTTACAGTATCCTCCAGCATCACATCCTCATTCTGCTGCTTAGAAATAACTGTGATATCAATTTAGGTGGATGCACATGCTGTTATTCTATCAATAATAAACTATCACCCTTTAATTTTTACTGAATAGCAAATATACCTTCCATTCTTGGTCAAGTTTATTATACCTGGTTTATTTGCCCAATCTCTGCATATTCTTCTCCACTAGCTGCATTTCCAATACATCTCTGTATTGAATGAGGTAAACAAACCTCATTCATCTCTGGCCCTTTTGTTTTGAATAGGATTTCCTCAGGTTCACTTTTTGGTGGTTGAGCTGCCTTCCTTATCTGGCTGGAGGATGTGCTGGTCCTTGAGTGTGACAAGGCTGGGTCTGCAGTTTCCCTGGAATCCCTGTTGGGTGGATCCATAAAGGCAGCTTAGCACATTAAACATTAAATTCCCTGAAAGCAGAAAAGGTATGTTTACCATTGGATCACCAGGGCCCAGAATAATGCAATGATGACCACTGGTATTAAACAAGTGGTAAATAGATAGAATTTGAAGCTGAGTACGAACAAAATAAAAATTATAAGTTAATTATAGAATGAGTTAAGTTTGATATGAGTCAAGTTATCAATTTGAACGTGTTTCATAGGCAATAAGGAAATGCAGATCTGAGCTTGGTGGGAGATTAGTCACAGAGATTCACATTTGCAGAATATCCTGTGATCCATCTGATAATGGTTTGATTAGACAAAAGGGTTAGTTAAAATTATAGCATAAAATAAAGTCTAGGAGCAGCTGTATGCTCAGGTCTATATATGAGCTTGATTGTAATAAGCATCAGTATCTGATATTTTTTGCACTGTGCTCCTACCTCTTTATACATGTTTCTTTCCTTTTATTCATTGTTACTGATTACTGTTATATGTATATGTATTGATTACTGCTCATTATCTCCTATCATTCTGAGATAAAGTAGGATGATAAATAAAACCAATGTAGAGAAAACTGAAATAGTCATTGACTGATATGGTAGAAGAACTAGGATTAGATCAAGACAGAGAAAGGCAAGTTTCAAAAAGCAGAGTAGACAGATACTGCAGGGACATCCATGAATGGGAACTGAGAGGAGAGCATGGGGTTTTATCTTAGGGGTCATTAGTCACTAGGAGAGCAGCCTTAGTGCACTGGTTGAGGTCGGTCATGGCAATGAGGTAGAATTAAGCTATTCTGGGACAAAAGGCTTGCAGCAAGTGTATGTTTGAACTGACCATCCTGTGCAAGTGTATTAAAGTTTTCTAAATTTGTCCAGATGAGAAGCGTGTTTGATCCTGTACTGCGGGTGGAGCTGAGCATATGGGCAAGGGTAAAGTGATAAAAGCAGACATACCAGGAGCAAAAGCCAAAGAATTTAATTTGTGACTCTGGTCTCCCTGTGAAAAAGTTTTTCTTTCTACTCATAGCAAATGGACTTTTACATTCACTGCAGAGAACTATCTTCATACACAATGTAAATGTTACAAATTCATTGAAAATATAATTCAAAGAACATGTCCTCTTCATGTAAAGTTGACAATATGACCTCAAAGTCTTTTCAATGCCTTTAAAGGGAGACATTTTCTGGTAAGTTTCCATTTCTGGATCCATTTAAAATGCTCGTTTTCTTTATTGAGATTCTTGTTCATGTCAATACGTGATTTTGATGATTTGGTCTCTCTTAATTTGTGGCCATGATGATCAGCCTGTTGTTATTCATGGGTGTTTTTTCTTTATTCATTAAGTACTTATGTCTTTAAATTATAGACATATTACTTTCATTACAGAATATATAATTTATTCATAAGTTAAACTTTTAGTAGAAAAATAATAAGTTATATGATGATGGTGTCTAAAATTGTGTTCCCAAAAATGTAGTTCCTAGAGCAAATGGTCTTTTGCTAAGAGTTTATTTTGTAAGTAATATGGAAGCATGGTGAGAGAATAGGAGACAGGTAAAGGAGGATCAGCAAAAAAAGCTACATTAGTGAGCCAGGAACCACTGCATAGCAGTTAGTGAAGCTACCCTAATGGTTTTTTTAATTGCCCAGTACAGTTAATTAACTTCCAAACTATATTCTGGGATGTAAAAAATTTTATTTTTTAATATTTTTTCTTAAAAATGTAGTATATATATGTAAAAAGAAAAATGAAATATTTATTCCTCCTCAATTACACAAATTTATATTGGAAATTTTACAACTTTTTAGTTTATTAGGCTTATTGAATATTGTTTATGGAAAATTTCTTGCCTTATCCCAAATTTGCTTATCAATTTTAGTTCATAATGCATCATGTACATTCTCAATGTGTCAAAGTTTTTATATTCTTTTGAGGCCTACCTAGTTCAAATTACACTGATGACTGTATTACGCATCTCTACTAATCCAAGTTATATGGAATCTGTGAGATGATAGAAAAAAAAAATTAAACATGATAATTGGAATCTGAAAATGTTGGGTTCAAATCTTAGGTCTGCCATTATCCCTGTCATTGCAGAAATTTAATAATTTGAAATAAAATCATGTAAAATGCCTGGCACCATAGATTTTTTAAAAATTATTATATAGATTCCCTAAACTGATAAATAATTTTCAACATCTGTATGTTACATGGAAGACAATAGCTGACTTTTAAAAACATGTCTTTTCAAGCCTATAGAATTGATGTCCCCAAAAAGGTAAGGAAGGAAGGATGGAAGGTCAGCCAGGAGGAAAAAAACATTAAAGAAAGGTAAAAAGAAAGAAAGAAATGATGGAAAGAAAGAAAGAAAAAGAAGAGGTAAAAATGAAAGGAATTTGAGAAGGAGTGAAGAAGTAGGATATTTTTAAAACTATTCTCTCTCTATGTTAACTTCACCTTTGCTTTGTGATACTAGGACTAAAATGTGGCAGACCACATTTCTACACTGCCAGGAGAAAGTGGTACTGAGAGACTAAGGCTGGAGGAGGAAGTGACTTGCTCCTTCCTCTTTAGTTCCTGTAGGCTTGCTTACATTCTGTGGCTCCTGCAGGCTTCACCATAGCAGTGTTCTTCGCCTGGGCAGCAGCAGTTCCTCCCTGTGGCTGCAACTAAATCCACGTGGCAGTTTTTCCAACATTTGCTAAACCAGCCTCATCATACATAGCCACTCACACCAGCACCCACTCCTCTGAGGTCTGTGTTTCTTTTTTTCGGGCCCCTACTCCAAGAATCTAAATTTCAGTAATTCCAATATCTTCCTTTGGTTCTTCTAGCCATAGGAAATAATGGTCGATTCCTTCATTTGTTGCTTTTAGTTTTACTCTGCATTTTTTAATAAGCTAATTAACAAATTTGTACATGGTTAATAATTGTTTACATTAAATTCTATTGGTAAAGTAACTGATGTGATTTTGTTTTCTGAGTTGACTCAGACTGATAAAGGGAAATAGATGAGAGAAAAGATAATACTTATTTACAGCATAATATATGCCAAGCACTTTGCTAAGTACTTCAGATAAATATTTTATTTTAAATAGCATATGTATTATGTAAAAAAAAAATACATCTGGGAAGCATAGCAGCTGAATTATTTGCCCAAGTCATGTAGACTGTATGTGAAAAAGCACAGCTTTTCACCATGGACTTTTTATAAAATAAAACGTTCAATTTAAAAAATGTAAATATTAACTTATTATAACATTATCTTGCAACTAATGCATGTTGAATAAATTTTTTTAATAATAACATACTATAAAATGACTGTTATTTATTGCCAGGAACTTATTTTTAATGTTTTACATATATATGTATTTAATCCTTAGACTTTAATGAATCTTCATTTATGTTACATTCTTTAGGTTATATTTATACTTACAGTTATTTCTGGCACAGTGGAAGATGTGATACAATGATGAATCAATTGTGGGGCATTCAGATGAGAAATTATGAATAAGTGTTTTTTTTTTAATTTTTATTTTGTTGAGACAAAGTCTCACTCTGTCACCCAGGCTGGAGTGCAGTGGTGTGAACATAGCTCACTGCATCCTCCACTTCCTGGGCTCAGATAATCCTCCCACCTCAGCCTCCCAAGTAGCTAGGACCACAGGCGTGCACCACCAAAATGTGGCTATTTTTAAAATATATTTTTATAGTGACAAGGTCTTGTCATTTGTTCAGGCTGGAACTGAACTCCTAGGCTCAAGCGATCCTTCTGCTTTGGCCTCCCAAAGTGTTGCGATTACAGGCGGGAGCCACCAGGCCCAGCTCATGAATAAATTCTTAATATTAAAGAACTTATTAAAGTAGTGGAAAACTGGTATATATTAAACTCCAGTGATCATTTTTAAGAAAGAATGTGAAGCTAAATAAGTATAGGAGATATTTTTTAAAAGGTGGCAAAAAGCCTGAACAAGGTATTGGTTTAAAATGTATTTTCTTACTCATTATATGATCTATTCAATGAGGTTAACTGTGTCAGGCCCTAAATTCAGGAGGTTTCAGTATGACTTTATATGGGAAGATTTTTACTGTAGTAGTTTTAATTGCCAGCCCATTCTTCATCCTTTCCTATATCACTGTCCTCTTCCATGTAGTTGGAATCTACAAAGGAATCTGCTCCCCTGACTCTCGACTTTGGACTCAGTGATTTGGTTTGTCCAATTGACACAACCAAGGGCTTACAGCATTAGGCCTGTTCTCTTTACTCACTATTAGGTACTTGAAGAAGAATCAACTTGCTGAGCTCAGTAAGTGGATAGTTGAGTCTGTCCAAATGAGGTCAGAAGAGCTGCCCTCACTAATTGACAGGTGCTTGAGAGGAAAACAAGTTTATTCTTAAATGTCACTGAGATTGTATAATTATTTACAACATAGCAACAGTTGACTGATACAGATGTATTAGGTACAGTTTGTGCCCTCCTGTGAATAATGTTGAAGCGGTACAATTATATAAATGTATGTGATACTATTTGAGTATGACACTAAGGCAAGTATTCTAAAAGTACTTTCTGAGCACATATGTGGAAATGCAAACACAGGTTGTCTCCAGCATTGTAATTGCATACTTGTCATCTGTATATGTATACATTTAAGAATGATGTTGTAACTGCATACTTGTCATGTGTACATCTATGCATTTAAGAATGATTGTTCATAACTGATAATATTCTGGCCCCCAAAAATAGAGGGAAAAATATGAAAATGTAGTGTGGCCTAACAACAATAGAGACTTCTACAGAGCTTGCTAGTTGCCTACCCAGCATTAGTCCTCGTGTTCTTCCCATATAAAGTCAAATAGAATTTTAAGGTAAACCAAGCTGCAAGATGATATAACACCTGGACCTTGTTGTTGCCATGTAACCTAGATTCTAATTAATGAAAGATAAAGAGAAGGGCTATATTCAACTTTCAGGAAGTTTCCTTAAAGAAAGCCGTTTCAGTCGAGAATGTGCCCTTTTAATTAAAGATTTTCTCTACCTGTTGAATTGAAAGAGCAGATTTGGTCCAGGCTTCAGTAGCCATCTTGGAGTATGATATGACTTGATAATAGATATAAGAATCAATAATGATGGAGTACAAAATGGAAGAATATTGGACCCTTCGATAGGGAGGGAGGCCTATAACTTCTGCCTCTGGATTTCTTATGTGTGTTTCAATAATTCTTATTTTGAGATTGGAAATATTTTCTGAATAGTCCTAGAGACTATTCCAAAAATACTGTAACACAGATGAAATTATTTCTGAAAATAAATGTAGGGATATAAAACAATGTTTAATTCTTATTTTAACTTCCAAGGGCATGTGTGAAAGTACTTTTCTATTGTTGGTAGTCAGGACCATGAAATTCCCCAACTTCCCTATTTATACCTTTTGTAGCACTTCTGAACCTGCTAATGCAAATAATGTTTCATCTCCTTTTTTCCTGCTGATGTCCGTCAGAGAGGCTCTCAAATATTCATTTATTAAAATAAGGCATATTTATTATTGATAATATATTATTATGTCACATAATACATGTCTACATCCTTTGGGCAAAGTTGAATACCTAAAGAATGAATATCAAATGATAACATTTTTCAAATGATCAACTTGATGTTTAAACTATTATACAATCTAAAACTTTGACATCCTTTGCAAAGATATTTCATCATTATTACTACCATTATCTATTTCTTTAAGAGATTCTCATTTATTAAAAATTAAAATTTATATCACTGAGCTGATAGCTAACATTTGTTTCGACAAATGTCAGGGCTGGACCAAATTTCCAACTCTACAACTCTTAGAGACAACTCTACCTATACATGTGAAAAATTAAAAAAGAAGAAATATTACCGAGGTTTGTTTGGAAATGCATTCCTTTTAGGATGAAGTAGGACAATGACTACTATTGACTAAGAATTCACTTGTTTACCTCATTAGTATTTCTGTTTACCCCCTCAATCCTCTCTCATTGATTATGAATGTTTATGGGCCTCAACTAAGAAGTAAATCATAGTTCTTTGTGATTACTGCCTAAAATATTGTTGTTGAAGAGATAATCACCTCTCATTACTCCATTACCTATGGGGAACTTCTCTTTGTGTCTTAAAAATAACTTATAAAATTATTTTTTATTGTTTAAATTTTAGCATTTGTGTTATCCATTCTTTTTAGTTTACTTTGTATATGATGTGAGGTACAGGCCAAAGTTCATTAAATTGCTATACGACCGTTGTTGCAATGAGTCTCCTATTTTCACTGAATTAATTTTATTCCTTTTTTTATTTTTGTTTTTCTTCATTTCTTCTAAAAAAAAAAATGGATACATGTGCAGGACGTGCAGGTTTGTTACATAGGTATACATGTACCATGGTGGTTTGCTGCACCTATTGACCCGTCCTCTAAGTCTCCTCCCCTAATCACCCAGTCCCCAACAGGCCTTGGTGTGTGTTGTTCCCCATTCTGTGTCCACGTGTCCTCATTGTTCAACTCCCGCTCATGAGTAAGAACATGCAGTGTTTGGTTTTCTGTTCCTGTGTTAGTTTGCTGAGAATGATGGCTTCCAGCTTCACCCATGTCCCAGCAAAGGACATAAATTCATTCCTTTTTATGGCTGCATAGTATTCCATGGTGTACATGTATCACATTTTCTTGATTCAGTCTGTCGTTGATGGGCATTTGGATTGGTTCCACATCTTTGCTATTGTGAATAGTGCTGCAAAAAACATATGGGTGCATGTGTCTTTATAGTAGAATGATCTATATTCCTTTGGGTATGTACCCAATAATGGGATTGCTGGGTCAAATGGTATTTCTGGTTTAGATCCTTGATTTTGAAAATCAGCTGTTCATCTCTCTCTCTCTCTCTATGTGTATATATATATATATAATATATAAATTATATATATATATAAAATATATATTATATATAGATATTTTATATATATTATAAAATATATAAATATAAAATATAAATATTACTATATATTATGTATATTATATATTTTAAATATATATTATATATAATATATAATATATATTATATATAAATATATATAATATATAATATATATTATATATAAATATATATAATATATAATATATATTATATATAAATATATATAATATATAAATATATATTATATATATATACACGCACACACACACACACATATATATATAATCTGGCTGTTAAAATTAAATTTAAGAGAAAAATGCCGGTTTGGCCGGACTTGATGATAGCTAAAATAAGGGACTTATTCTGTCTGTTTAGCAATAGGCAGAATCTGTTTCCTTAAAATTCATATGTTAAAACTCTAATCCCAATGTGGAGGTATTTGGAGATGGGGCCCTTGGGAGGTGATTCAGCCATGAGAGGGGAGTCCTCATTAATGGGATTAAAACGTTTTATAAGCAGCTAGAGAGCTAGTTAGCTCTCATTCTGCCATATGATGATAGAACAAGCAGTCAGTTTTCTGCAAACCAAGAAGTAAGCCCTCATCAGACACTAGATCTTCCAGCATCCTGATTTCAGACTTCCCAGACACTAGAATGAGAGAAATAAATTTTTGCTTAAGCCACCTAGTCTATGGTAATATACCCTAGCAGTCCAAACTAGCTAAGACAGAAATATACTGATTAATTCACCAATCCTATTAAAAAGTTATTTATGTGCTTACCCTGCACATTTCTACATTTAAACATTGAGTTCATAATGGCTTCTCTCTTAAATAAGAGAGACATTATGGTTTTATAGAATTAATATAGTAATTCTTTAATATCTCCTCCAGGCAATAGTGTTGTTTTATATATTTTTAATTACTAAAGATGATAACATTTGTAACTGTATATTGGTTTATTGCAATCCAGACTGACAAATTCTTATCAATTATTTGCTGGTAAGTGGAAGTAGCATGATAGTATTTTCACTTCCTGTAATTTATTGTTCATCTAGAAATATTCATTGTCCATGTTTAAGTTATTGTCACCCATCCACCAATAAAGGACATTCCTTTCCAGACACGTAGGCAAAAGAAATTTGTTGGATTTAGCATTTTACTCTTAATTATTTTATAAAATACTTTATAGAAAACTAGACAAAACCATATCAAAACAGAAATTTAGTTGATAACCTGTTTCTATTATAAGATGTTCCACCAATATCTCACAAAAATGTATATGCGAGTGTATAATTTAGATGATGCTACTAAGTTTCTTATTGTTCATTTGGGAAGATAAGTGAGTGAATCATCTTTAAGTCCTTTATAACAACAATGGAGAACTATTGGTGGACCTCTAGGGAAAAAAATATTGGAAATAATTATTTTGGCTGTCAACTATTTAAAATGCAGATAAATGCCCTCTCATGACCTTTATTAACTCTTATCTCAAAAACAACTACAGTTTGAGTGAGTACAATATTTAAATTATAGGGAAATGTATTTGCAGAATGTGATGATTACTTTATCTGTCAACATGCCTGAGACCCAGAGTGCCCAAATATTTGTTCAAGCATGATTCCAATTGTGGGATGAGGGTGATTCTAGATGAGATTAACATTTGAATTGGACCAAATAAGACAGATTGTCTTTTCCAAGGTGAGTGGGTATTATTCAATCAGCTGAATGTCTGAATAGAGCAAAAAAGCTGTAGAATAATCCTGAGAGATTAACTATTGGTTCTGTCCAAAGGGGACCAATAGTTAATGTTTAGAAATTTTTTTTAATCATTCCAATTTGTTCACCAATGTTTGTAAACTTCAGTCAAGAATTGCTAAGATATTAAGTCAAATAAGCTCAATATACTGAGATAAGTTTATGGATTCAGTGGCCATCCCCTTATAAGTTAAAGGGTTCAATTAAATTATATGAATGTATCAAAATGTAGTAATTTACATAACTATACTAGGCTCAGATGATTATTTGTGAATATCCCTAGTTACTGTTGCAAATGCAAGCAATTATACCCTCTAACTATAAATGTGAATTGTGGAAAGTGACTAGTGAAATAAATCCCTCAAAGTTTCTTTGATCTTAGAAATCTTTAAATCTTAGAGATTTATTGAGCAGGAATTGAGACCATACTGAAGCCTGTAAGTACGAATATTGTGTCGAAGTAGCCTAGTACCAAGGCTTCTCACAGGCACCTACCCTTGCCCAACACCCACTGCACTCTGTCCTTTCCTCGGAATAATGTAGCGTAATACTCAGTCTCTTTATTGTCCTGATCTATGGATTAAGTAACTCCCAGAAAGAACTTCATTTGGTCTTTTGTTAAAGTCTAAGTGCTGCTGTGATTGGTATTATATACTTATGGGAATGGAGCATTATCTCTCGTATTGTGAAGCTGTGCCATCTCTCACCCTATTAACTGTTGTAAAAGTCTGATGAAATCCTGAGTGTATTACCACTAAAAAGTCCCTTGGCTTTTAGATTCCTTTACATTTCCTAGGTGATACATAGGTTTAAATGACTCTATTTCCTATTCATCACATTTTTAAGGACTGCAAATGTAACCTGGGTTGACTGGGGGTGGAAACAAGAGGGAGCAATCTTAAGAGGACTTTTATTCCCTTCTACTTCAAAATGTGTGATTATTCCACAGCGATTTATAAAGAAGGTAAGGGCTGAAAGTAGAAAAGTTTGAGTAGAAAAATATACTGTCGCTAAAGTAGCTCTTAAAAAACAAAGATTTTTAAAACTCCTGCTCTTCTTCCTAGATTCTGCTGTGACCAGTTCCATCGAGAATTTCAAAAAATTAAAATTTCATGTGAACTTGACTTTATTTTTATACACGTTGTTCAAAACTTTAGTAAAGGCATTAATAAAGGCATATGTTTTGATTATACTTCCATAAATTCACCTGCATTTGGAGTGCTATAATAAACGTTATTTTTAAAAGTAATCTTAGGAAAAATACTTGACAATCAGTTATCTTCCACAGTTTGCTTGTTTAATATATTCTAGTTGACAATGTTTTTAATTGAAATGATAGAATTTGTCATTACCCTTGCCATGATGTTAGAATATTGTTATATTTATTTTCTTCAGATATTCCTCATTCACTCCTGATGTACTTAGAGGGCAGGAACCATGTCATCTACATGTTTATAATACTACATGTGACACAATATAGTGCTGGGCTCTCAGCAGTGGTAGAAATTCAAATTATGACAGCAATGAAAATTGTCGTATAAAAATGGTAGGTATTCCAAGAGCAGCTGACAAAGTACTGTCTGTCAGCATTTACCAAATCATATATTGTTAGCTTTATTAATAGAATTTTTAAAAATCTTTTCAGTATTGACCTCTGGCAGTGGCTGTCACTGTTTTATTTTCTGACTTTTTATTACAGAGTGTACTCTGCCCTTAAACAAACAATGGTACAAATAGTTGTGGATCAAAGTAGCTGAAGGGGAATAGACTAGTGTTTTAAATTAGTTTGACCTTTTAAAAATATTTTTAAATGCCCAGCTCATAGAGGAGTTGACCTTTGTCATCATCCAAGGACTTTCAGTTGTTTGAAGATTTAGCTCTTTAATAAAATTAATGGTAGGTTATGCAGTCAGAGAAAAAAATATTATGTGGGTTTGCATTGGGTGAATTAGGGCTAACTGTAATTCTTCGTATATCACACATACAGCAATGTTTTACAAAATGAAGCTGCATACACAATTTCCAGACAATAAACCTGTATATCTTTGTGTTAAAACAATATTAATGTACCAACTTCTTATGCCAAGGGTAAGGAGCAACAACAACAAAAAAGAAAAGATAAACAAAAAGAAAATTATTCTGTATTTACTCGGTATTTATTTAAAACAAAATGGGTTTAAGACCTATTAGTTGCTGCAGCCGTTCCATATGACTCCTGTTTCTTTCTCAAGTAGCAAAGGTTTCAGAGAATAGCTGTGTGGTTTTCAGAGCAGCCACACACACATAAAACTTGAATGCTGAAACTGACTCAGCTAAGGAATCTGATCACTGTTCTCAAGAGCATATTAGGGATAATAGAACTCTAGTTTTGGTCTGTCTCAGATTCCAATTCTCTTTAAAAAGACTCACACATGCTGTTTTTAATACTGCAAAGAGACGAGGATTAAAAAAAAAGTCAGAATTTAATGAACGCATCAGCCAAGGATTTTGTTTTTGAATCAGAGAGAAAAGCTGTGCTGCTAATGAAAATTACAAAAGTGTTGACTGATTTGTTTTTGTTGTAAACAAATTGTGGAGTTAACAGAAAGGTTAATAGGAAAGAAACCGCTTTAAGATGGTGATTACTCACCATCATATCATAAGATTACAAATGATTGTTCTTTGAAAGCAGATAGCAATCAGTCAGTAGAAAATTATGTGCCTGTAGTGAATGCTTCTCAATTGTACTTTTAAGCTTTAAAGGCTAAAAATAATGAACATTATTCCTTGGATTAACAAGGCTTGTAATGAAGTTTACAAAGTGGAAAGTAAAAGGAAGGCAGATTAATTTTATCACTACAGAAACTCCCTCACAAAAGGTTAAAGTTTTTATATTAAAATACATTATAATGATGTTGAATATTTTGTTTCAGTTTCCCATTAAATATATGTATTTTCCTCAATGTAGTAGTTTTTCTAAAATTTAAACAATTGTACATCCAAATATATCAAATATATATGTGAGTCAAAACAAGAACTTACAAATGAACATTTTTAAACTTAATTGTTTCCAATGAGACCTGTGCCATCTCATAGCGAAAAAGATAATTAGCCCACTACAGAGTACTTTTTGTACCTTTTACTGTGATCCTAGTTGAGTTAAATAGCACTGATAGTTCTACAAGAAGTCTAATTCAATGTCCCAATTAGTGAGCTTTCTTGATTACCTTTCTTGATTACTGAGATTGTATACTCATGTATTCAAGTGAAACTGGTTTTTTGCTTGTTTTTTTCCTGTTTTTGCCTGTTGATTTTCATATTCCTATGGTATTATATTGAGTAGGTTTAATTTTAGTAAATTTAAAATTTAATACATTAAAAACTAATTTTAATAAATTTTAATTTAAATTAAATTTAATAAATTTGAAATTGAATTAGACAAAACAAGCAAAGCATAATCGTTCCCACTGAAATTGTTTATTCAAAAAGACCCTTATATTTTAATAAGAAAAGAACCAGTTTACACAACGCGTAAATATTCAAGAGTTTCAGATAAAAAGAAAGAAAAATATATGGCATAAAAACTATTATATTATCTCCCCCATAGTTGGAAATTATATCCTGTTATATAAAATGTACTAATTTAAATATATTTAAAGTATGCACTTTCAGCTTGATATAATGAAGAACATAATATTCTATTTAGATTCATAGAGTATGAGTAAGAATTTAAGTCCCATTCATTTTTAATGACTTCTTTAGTCAAACTGTTCAGTTTATGTTAACAAAATAAAGAAAAAACTTACTTCTTTATTATGGTTCTGTTAGCAAATATCAAGCCAATTTTAATAACATGAATCTTCATTTAACTGAAGATTTAAACACAATTTAAATACATTTATCCAAATTTTAAACTACTGCTTTGCTCAACTTGAAAAAAGGCAAAAAAGCAAAAAAACTTGAAATTATTTTGACAGTTTTTCTTCCACTATTTTTTAGGGTGTATACTAAGAAACAAAAATAGTCAGTTAGAAAGCTATATCAAAGATAACTGGGATTTTTACAAGACTATTTTTCTTAAAATAGTTTCCATTAAATTAAAACCATCTAAGTGGTCATTGAATGATTTTCTATGTTTTGCAGAAGATTGTACATGCTTCCTTCTGTATGCTTGATAACCCTATTGAGATGCGTTCATCTGTGTCACAGAGATATTAACAAAGATAATTTCCTTGACTAGTTGTAGGTAATAATCAATGATAAACTTTTCATTAAACCAGTTGGAATAGTCTATATGATAGAAAATGAGTAATGAGTCCTACAGCAAAATTATACGTAGATATTGGATACCCCAGGTGTCCACTGTGGATGGTAAATCAAACATCAGTTATTATGTGTGATATCAAATTTTTTGAAATATATGTATGTCCTTTAAAAGGAGCCATGACAGACACAACTGTGTAAAATACAAAAGAAGATGAAGAATAGGTGAGTCACTCTTCCAGGTTGCAGATGAATAAAATTCCTATTATAACAATTAGAGTAACATGATTAATACTGTTTGTCCTTACATGCATTCAAGGTTCAAGAGAAACCTTCATTGCTGGGGTAACGTGATAGTATCCTCTAGTGATAACCGTTATGTTCTGACACATCCACATGCTTCTTTCAGGAACAAGGGCACATAATTAAAAATAAGATTACCATAAAATGCAGGAAACTTTCCTGTGTGTTTATAACTTCTGTCTGCCCAATCCACTGCAGACATGAATAGGGCAGGCTTAGAAGAAGGCCAATTTTTCCACATAGAGATCAAATTCTGAACTTGGTTTTAGAAGGCTCTTTAAACAAATATGACAGCATTCAATAGGCTACCAGAAATTTGAATGTAATAAAGTAACAGACAAGATCACAGAGTAGCATATATATAAATGTGTGCAGTTGTTTTTAATTCTGTACACTTTTTGTTCTTTTTAAAAATCTACATCCCAGAGTGGCATATCTACTGTGAATCAATGAGGCATAGCTAAATTTCAGGATTTCTCAGGGAGAGAGATGGTTTGGGTAATGAACTATAAAAGTATATATAATTGAGCTATTGTCAGTATGCAATGTTTTAGCATAATGCATAATGCAGAAATTATCATTGTGCCACAGGTAAAAGGAAATATTCTTTTCAGTACATACGCAGTAAAAATTTGTCCAAATTTGCAGATGATAAAAGTTGGCCATTTTTTTCTTTTACTTTTTTTTCTTCAGTCCAAAATGCCAGGAGATGAAAGAATTTTTTTTTTTAAATGTGAAAAGCTAAAGAACAAGAGCAGTAGAAATTGTAAATGGCCAATCCAACAAACATTCTGATAATAGAAGTCAGAAGTCAACAACCAACATAGAAAAAAATCTTACAGTCTACTTAATTCAGAAAATCTCAGTTCATTCTGGAACTTGTGTTTGATTGAGGATAAGAAATGGTTCAGCCAATTTTCCAGAGGTTTAGGAGCTCTAGAAATACTTCTGAGCAAAATTCTAGATACCCTAACTGAGAGACCCTAACTAGATACCTACACTAGAGTGTGGATCATATATTTCATTTTCATTTGTAGTGTATAACCTATCTGCTATTGACATCGACATCTGAAGCAGCTCATGCACTGCATTCAAATTTAGTGTTTTCAGGTAGATTGGTATAGCTTTTAGTAATAATAATGTATGACTGCATTAATAACAGGGTTCAGTGCTACGTGGAAACCGTTCTCTTCTAAAGATAATCTACTCTTTCTTGGAAACAAAAAGAATCGGTATACTTCTATGGACTGAAAACATTTAACACATGGGAAACAATTTTCTACCCTAAATGGAAGTATAAGTTTTCCCAGACCTTCACTATGTGTTGTGATATGTTGTGACAGGGTAACAAAACAATTTTCGCATGGACTCATATTGATCCCGGAATCACTGCCCCTTGGTTTCTGACTATGGATGACTCAATCAGTTTCCTGCGTCTTTCTGAATAATTTATATTTCAGTAGCCCTGCTTTTCTTCCTGCAGAGTTGATTCTATTGGAACTTTTCTAGTCTATCAGACACATTTGTGGATATGTGAAACTCCGTGTGAAAAAAGTTCAAATACTTTCTGATGAAGTTCCTGAGTCCCATTTATATTGGAACATTGTGAAAATAAATATGTGGTTTCCATGGTGTATACGTACCACATTTTCTTTATCCAGTCTATCCTTGATGGGCATTTGGGTTAGTTCTAAGTATTTGCTATTGTAAACAGTGCCACAATGAACATACATGTGCATGTGTCTTTATAATCCCATAAAAAAAGGATGAGTTCATGTCCTTTGCAGGCACATGTATGAATCTGGAAACCATCATTCTCAGCAAAGTGACACAAGAACAGAAAACCAAACACCACATGTTTCACTCATAAGCGGGTGTTGAACAATGAGAACACATGGACACAGGGAGGGGAACATCACACACTGGGGTCTTTTGAGGGTTTGGGGGCTAGGGGAGTGATAGAATGGGGTGGGGAGGTTCGGGAGAGATAACACTAGGAGAAATACCTAATGTAAGTAAAGTGGGGATGGAGGCAGCAAACCACCATGGCATGTGTATACCTATGTAACAATCCTACCCCAGAACTTAAAGTATAATAAATAAATAAATAAATAAACACATGTTTGAGTTACTTCAAATATTCATTGGTAATTAATGAGGACTATGGCTTCCAAAAAGACACAAAGAATCTTTAAGAAGGTAGGAGAATATAAGTTCAGAATAAGCAAGAGTTATAATGTTACCTCCGATTTCATCAAAGTACATTTCTTTGAGTGTTTATATTATTTTCACCTTTATTAATATTAATATATTAATATTTTCACCTTGTTGTACCTCTACTAAGTTTTGATCGAGAAGAGTAAATTTAGTCTATAACTAAACACTTTTAGAAATTTCCTTAAAAAAGTAAAATTATATCTGGAAATATTTTGTAACTTCACCAATTTAATTCCAAATGATGATAATCAGATGAGACATTATTAATAATTTATGATAATATTATAGATTATTCTTCTTGTAATTCAAGAGAGATGAGGTTGGATAAAAATTCTGAGAGATTTTTAGCACTAAGAGAAAGATTTTTTTCTTTGGCTGAGGGAGTAGAGAAGGCAGAATCCAATAATACTGAATTTTATAGCCCACATTAAAAATCTTCCTTAACCTTTCTGTGGAACTAACATTATCAGCTATCTCCAGTTATTTAGAACACTCTTCTTGATTTCCATGTCATAGCAGATTTAGTTTTCCTTCTACATTTTAAACTCTCTTCTTCTCCTTCATTTGCTTGTTTTCTTATAACTGCTTATAAAATGTTTATGTTTTTCAAGTTTCTATGTTTACCCTCTTTATTATACTTTACACACAATTAATCTCAGCACAAGTCTCAAACACACAACATTCTACCTGAACTTTATGTGGAATTTAAGGACAAATGTCTATGTCAGATCATTTTAAAGAGCTTCAGAAAATAGCCTCTTTACCTCACATGGATTTATAAAATTCTTCTTAAAATCAAAATGTTCAAAAGTCAATTCATTATTTTTTCCACCACATTATATAATATATGCTCCTACATCAGAAAGACATTTCTGAAGTTTGAATTCTGACTGTTAGGGAAGCAGAAGCTTAGGCAAACCAGAGTGACACCATTTTAAAATCAACTCTATCTTAAAACTAGCAAGGCAAATTGCTTCCACATTCCTTTGACAACTTATGCTCATAAGACTTTTATAGTTGAGGAAACAGTCTAAAGATACCTACAAGGATGGACCCTTACAACAAAAGAAAGTCCAGATGTCCCAATACCCATAACAATATATGCTTTCAAAATAATTACAGTTATGTTTGATATACTTACACACTAAACTGTCAAGGATAATCTTTAAATCAATAGAATAATAAATTTTGTCATGTTGTCTACTCTTCCGTGTATAATTACAGTTTAGTTTAGTCTTTATGTAGACAAGACCCAACATAAGAAAAATAAACAAACAAACAACAACCAAAGACAATGTGTTCCTCCACTTGCTTTCTGAGGATGCCACACTCTGTAACAGAGTAGCTTTCAATAAACTATCTTTTCTCACTGCTCTCTGTGATTGAACTTGAATTCCTTCCTGCATGAGATCCAAGAACTCTCTCTTGAAGTCTGGACTGAGACCGCTTTTCCAGTAACAATTCTGGTATTCATAATCTTAAATTTCTTTTACTATGGATTCCTCTGTGCTACAAATTTTTATCTATACTACTAGGAAGATAATGCCTATTTTATATCATTGTTTAAATCGGAGACCACATTTTGAATAAATCAAAATTCAGATTCAATAAATTGTCATTAATATTAACTGTATTAATACTGTTATTATTAGGAGGAGGTTCCCAAATCCACTCATATATATTAACAGAAATGCCATGTTGTTATGGTCTCTTCCAAAATCTTGTCATAACCAATCTCTCATGAAATAGTATGGACTCTCTCCCTTGACATATTGCTTATTAAAGATTAACAAAAATCAAGGTTTCAAGTCTATATTTGGTTGCTATAAACTTATAAATAACATTTAGGGCCGGGCGCGGTGGCTCAGGGCTGTAATCCCAGCACTTTGGGAGGCCGAGGCGGGTGGATCACGAGGTCAAGAGATTGAGACCATCCTGGTCAACATGGTGAAACCCCGTCTCTACTAAAAATACAAAAAATTAGCTGGGCATGGTGGCGCTTGCCTGTAATCCCAGCTACTCAGGAGGCTGAGGCAGAAGAGTTGCCTGAACCCAGGAGGCGGAGGTTGCGATGAGCCGAGATCGCGCCATTGCACTCCAGCCTGGGTAACAAGAGTGAAACTCGGTCTCAAATAAAAAATAATAAATAATAATAATAATATTTAAAGCCATTTATTAGGGAAGAGGGCATAAATATACAAGAAAATACTGTGTTTGTGCCATTTAAGACTCTTTAGTATCTGATCTCAGCAGACTTAGCCTTCCAGCATCATTTCTTCTACAAATGCCAAGAGTTTTCTTTATCAGTGAACTCAAAATGCTTAGAATCCACTATTCAATGTAAAGGTGCCATATGACATACAATACTTTGTTAATTATTGTTCATCAATGGGCAGATTTTTGCAAACCTACCCCCAAAGTCTGAGGAAGCTGAAAAATACAAGAAAAAGGCTGACATAGCCAGTTTCTCAGAAAAAAATAAATTAACAGGGACTTAAGAACAGAAATCATGTCTATATCTGGCAGCAGATAAGACAAGATGGGGATCTCCATGCCATTATCCCACCAAGACCCAGGGCTTACGTACCATATGTAAAGGTACACATGATTCAGAAGGGATATGTGTGACAACTAAATTACAGTAATATCAAGACTGTTTGACTTACAAAAATTATTGTAAACACCATTCTGACACAAGAAACAACTGATAAACTGGACATCTTAGAGGGCTTCCCAGAACTGGTTTAATAAAAAGTCAACCTGGCTGATTAACATCCAAGATGGAGATACTTTAGTTTCCACAATACAATGTTAAATATTTGTTTACATGTATTTACATCTGTCAGACAGTGAGTTCCTTGCTTACAAGAATCATGTATTTTCACCAGGGCAACTTCAAAACCTTAGTACAACTCCTGGCACAAAAACTATTCTAAACTAAGGTCTGTGAAGCATCTTTTTTCTTTACATCAACAATTTATGGTCAGAAATTTCTTTTGTGGCTTTCAATAGATTTTGTTCAATTTGTTAAATCTATAATAATTTAGATGATGTGCTAAGGAGAGCAGCAATATGAATTAAAAAAAAAACAGATCTCCTTTTTATATTTTGGGCATGTTATGAGGTAATAAAGAATATATCCTTTGGGACTAATTCAAAAAGTGTCTAAAGACATGGAAGAAACAATTGTATAATCATCTGGTAACTTTTATGACAAAGTAGATGAATTAATCAGAGACAGAATTCTTTTGTAAATTATTGTATGAGATTTTAATGCTCAAAGAATATAATTAAGATTAAAAACTACTATGAAAATAGTACATAAATAACATGAAGTATAAAAAATGTAATATTCTTTTGTATCAGCAGATTGCCTACCGAATGCTTTACCTTAAAAACTGTTTATGCAAAATCAATACTTAACACATTAATGAAATAAAATTTATGTGAGTAGTACTAAAAATCAATAATAAGTTATTACGCTAAGATCGGTGACCAAGAAATAGATAGATATATAAAGTAAAGTTCTTCCTAATGCTGTATATAATTTCGGTAATTGTTTTGAATATCTAATTCAAAATTGTTAATGAACAGTATAAATAAAACATATCCTAATCAGAATCAATCTATTATAGTATATTACTGTTCTTTTCATTTGTTATCTCTATTTCTAAAAATGGTGCTATCTTTTATTTTATTTACAGATGTTTAATGTGTATAGAAAATTGTACAAAGTGATAGTGTAGGTGTTGTGTTTCAAAAACCACATTATGGTTTTTGGGAGCTACAAAAGCTATACAAAAAGAAATATATATATATACACACACACACATATATCATATATATTTATATATATCATATGTATGATTTTTAATATATATATCATATCTATATACATATATATGTAAAATCTGTTTCAACACATTGGAAAGTTGCAAAAGCTACATGGCCTTGAAGGGGAAGGGAAGCACATTCCCAGAAACAAGAGAATCCCATGGATGTCAGACCAATGTACATCTAAATTCTCCACATTTAGGGTATTTGTCAATCCCAAAGCTATGGAGGAAAGAAAAGGAAGCTGAACAGATATATTGAAAAATTTATAGTGTTTGACAAGTAAAAACTGAAGCTAAGGATATACCAAGAATGATGGTCTCTGGTAATTAACATATGCTTTCAATTGTGCATGAAGATGTGATCCCCAGGGGCAAGTTGAACTGGGCATAAATCAATAAACACAAGTAAAGGCAAGATTAAAATCTGGTGATATACCCTCTGACTAAATGGTAGACTCAAACAAAACAACTCATTGTGGAGAAAAATATTATTTTTTAGAGTATAAAACTACATTTATAGTTTTTCATACAAAATACCTGTCATTCAGTTTTAAAAATTAAGTAAATAAAAGAAGGTAAGAATTAATCAAAAACAATGCAAAAATATTGGCAATATAAACATATCTATAGAAAATCCATATACTGAAGTTATTTTTATAGACTCTAAAATAACTATATGTATGTGCAAGAAAGTAATATGAACGAGTAATATGGTGAGTTTTGAACGAGAAATGCAAACTTTAAAGATAACATAATGGAAATTCTCCATTGAAAAATAAAACAAGTGAACTTTAAAAACTCATAGCTGGGTTTCAACATATTTGATAGAATTAAAAAGAATTATAAACTTGCCAATAGAGTAAGTGAAAATCTCCAGATAAAGAATAGAAATAGAAGAAAAAGTATATAAGATACGCATAAAATAGTGAAGGAGGTTAACATATGAGTAACTGACGTTGCAAAAAGAAAAAGAATAAATGGAGCAGAAGCAATACAAGGAGAAAATGGTAAAGACTCTCAAAACTGGTGAAAGATGTTAAGTCACAGTTTTCACAAGCAATTACAATTCAAAGCAAATAACTATGAAAAAAGCCTCAAATGAACATAACAACTCCCAGCATGGTATAACATTATTGCTGAAAATGAAAGATGGAGAAAACATATTGAAAGCTTTCAGAGCAAAAATGCATATTATAATACCTAAAAATTAAAATTATGGGTTAAAGTTAAATTGACCACTAAGTTGTCAAAAAAAATTTAAGACAGAAAATAAAAATTTTAAAGAAGAAAAAAAACACACGACCATTGAAAAATATCTTCAAAAAGCTTAGATGAAAAAAATGTTGACAACCTAGAGTTATGTCTAATGAAAATAATAAAGATCAAAGACAGTTATATTTGGCAAATAATAACTGAAATAAGTAGTCAGCAGAATCCCCACAATAAACGAAATGCTAAAGCAAATTCTTCAAGTAGAAGAAACAATTTCAGTGATTAGTATGGTCAACCTCGTACTGTCTGAGATCTTTGCCTGAATGCATGAAAAGGTGTGCAATCTCATTGAAGATCACATGTGAATTAAAAATACAATTAGATAGCAATGTATGCACAAAAGAAGAACTAAAATGTATGCCCTTAAAGTTGCACCGAATATAAATGTTTGTGTATATTTACAAAACACATATAAAACATATTTAATGCATTTTATTCATAATGGCTTCAAACTGAAAAGTTAAACATTCATGAACAGTTAATGTGGCAATCACAATGAACCAATTACTGCTCTATGCAAATATAGGCAAATTGCACAAACAAAATGTAATGCTAAACAAACCAGAGATGAATAATCTGTATTATTTCATCCATTTACATAAAGTAATAAAAAAAAAACTGGTTTGTGGTGATAGTTCAGGAGCGTGGTTATTATTAAGGAAGGGAGTAGGTAGTAACTGGTCCTTGGA
This sequence comes from Cebus imitator, assembly GCF_001604975.1. NCBI lineage: Eukaryota > Metazoa > Chordata > Mammalia > Primates > Cebidae > Cebus > Cebus imitator. The sequence goes on from NW_016107322.1 coordinate 3,549,822, forward strand.
GTTGGGCTGTTGGTAAAAATCTTCAGACCTGAGCAGTGATCCAAAAGGCATCTTCATTTTCTGAAATTTTGTCAAAATGTAACTATGATTTGTTAGCTTCTTTTGTATCTATTTGATTCCTCAGAAAAAAAAATTTAATAAGATTCCACCTTCTACAGTAGGAGCTTCTTGTCTCCAACTTCCCTACTAAGTATGGGTTGCTTTTAAAATAAAATAAATACTTCTTTACAACAAATTAGACAATCTTAAAGTATATTTCATTAGCTATATATGTCTTCCAAAACTAATGTAATACTTGTTATACAAAATGAGGCTGGTTTTCTTTTTCCTACTGTAAAATTGAATAGGAATGCAACAAAATTTTTTATAGTATTACCAGACAACTAAGATCATAGGATTTTGAGCTTATACAAATAGCATCTTTTGAGCTTGTACAAATAGTATCTTGCATCTATAACTAAAACATACCAGAATAAGAACTTAAGAAATAGCATGAGAAGTATTTCATCTCTAAGAAAAATTCAATATACACTCTTTTAGTTTGGGGTAAGTAAAATCATAAAGATTTATTTGAAAATTATAACTCTTTTTTTAAAAGACGAGGTCTAGCTCTGTTTCCCATGCTGGAATTCGGTGTAGCACTCATAGCTCAAATAAGGCTTGAGCTTCTGGGCTCAAACAATCCTCCTGTCTCAGCTTCTTGAGTAGCTGGGATCACAAATGTCCATCACTATGTCCAGGTTGGAAATTATAACTCCCTAGCAAGATGTGCAGAAGAAAAAAAACATTAATCTTTGGTAAAAGAATAAATTAAATAGAGAAAAACTAATACAACAATTATTAATAGAATATATGTCATATGCTAGAGATCATAAATGGTGAGCACTTCATGATTGCCATTCTGAGAAATGCAAATGCACAAATGTGTATCACATGAGGCACTATGAACTAAAGACTGTAATAGAAACCCAAAGGACATTGGGAGCACAGGGTAGAATAAGGTACTTTTAGATACAAAAGAAAAAGCTTTTCCATGTGATTTTGCATTTTAGTTGTATAAAGGGGTTGGTAGATTTTAAATAGGAGAAATCACAGTGGGTATATTAGGTAAAGTGAATTTTGTGAATAAATGACCAGAAACAAGAAAAGAATAGAGTACAGTTTGTCTGAAGCACTTCTTGGCAAAGTATGCATAGTAAAAAAAAACGGGACAAAGCAGATACTGAATACTAGAACTGTTCAGTTGACTTTCGTTACATAAATTTGGTATAAGGAGGCAGAGAGAAAGGTAGAAAGGAGGTTACATATTTTTTTTTAGCAAGAGTGTATGACAGGAATCCAGTCCTTTTCATTTAAATAATACCAATGTTTTCTATATTAAAATGTGTGGAAAAGGTCAACTTTAATCAAAATTTCAGGAATTTCTGAGAAAATTTACATGATTATTCCATTACACAAAAAATAACTGAGTTTCTCTCTTTGAGATTACTGCATAGCACTTAAAACATGAAGGACTGTAAGGATTCTGTGTATAGGCACATTGATAAATCCTACATTCATTGGTAATTTCAAACATTGTTTTTAAATCCACATAAATTATGCCAGTTACTAAGACTGCCAAGTAAATTTTCCTGATCATTCTTTTTGTTTGCAATGCTTAAAACATAAAAAGGAGATATTCTATAAAAGAGGTGAAAATAAAATATCTCTCTGCTTTGGAGAATTTTAGGTCATTCATTTTGGGAAATATGATCCAACGCTTTTTACTAGAACAAAAATTATTAATTTTCTTACATTTGCATTATTAGCATGTTTTATACTATTTATAAAGGCATTTATACAATGAAATGATGCCCCTGTTTTTATTTATTAAATGCAAATCATTTTAGATAGGGGTTGTACACATACTAAATGTTAATTAATTTTGGTGAATGGAGAAATGCAATAGTCAGGTAAAATTTACATATTCGGGCTTGGAAGTGCCACCTTTTACCCAAATGCCTTCATATTCAGTGGTAAAATATAAATAATTTTATAAGTACTGGTAGCTACAGGTTAACCTGGTTAGGAATGTAGTATATTAGTCATGATAATGTTACTTGTTGCAACAACAGTAAACATATAATGGCTCAAACATGATAGAAGTTTTGTTTGTTTGCTTTTGTTTTTGTTTCCTCACAGTAAATTCAAAATTATAGTTCCTCCTTAATGATGGGTTTCTTCTGAGGATCTCGTTTGTTTGTTTACTTTAATGTTGGGGAGGTAGCCTAAGCTATTTCTATATTTTTCTGCATATTATTTCAACTATCTCTCCATATTCCTCTATTGAGCCAAGTTGAGTCACATTGACACAGATTACTTCAAAGACATTTGGGAAATATCATACCTTTATATTATGGCTGCTTATCCCTTATGAAGACAAAGATTATGAGTGATTATTTAGCCAGTTTACCTGGTAAACTTGTATTCATTCACACTTTGCAGGAAATGAATTAAGTGGCTAGAGTTGTAAGCATTGTGCTAGGCACATAAAAAACGCAAAACAACAGTGAGCTGAGATCACATCACTGCAATCCAGCTTGGGCAACAGAGTGAGACTCCATCTCAAAAAAAAACAAAAACAAAAAATTCAAAACAAATAAAAGTCAAAACACTTGCTGTCTAACAGCTTTTCATGTAGCCAGGGAAGAAAACATATAAAGAGTGAGATAATAAGGCATTGCAACATATAATTTAAATTTTCCAATCTAGTAGTCGAGATTTTTGCTATTCAAAGAAGAAAGACCAGTTTATTAGGATTGTTTTGTAGTAATTCTAGAAATGATGTGTTCAGTGGTCAATAGGAGAGACCCATTTGAAAAACAGTGATGTTTAGTTTGGTAGAGAAGACCAATTAGGTGAAGGGCCTTTGACTGTAATCCTGATGTATAGAAAATTGGCCCTGTAAGCAAAAGAAGACATAAATGTGATTGAGCAAGAAACTGGTACAAACAAGATTGTAATCTAGAACAGATTAAGAAATATGAGGACGGGAGACTGCAGTAAAAACCACGGTAAAGTTATTGAGATATTCTAAAGACTTTGGTACACAGCTCTAAAAGGAGCCTGGGTACATATTAGGGACTGTAAATGGAGTCTACATAAAAAGTGATTTGGGAAAAAAAAAAAACCATTTTGAAAAATGAGCAACAATGTTAAAAAATTCAAATGAACTATTATTTCATTTGAATTCTTAGTATATTATAATTTAAAATATAACATATGTGTATATATACATTTGAAATTGGGAATAGTGAAATATGAGAGTCTCCTCTTTTAAATGCATTGACTCATAACCAGCTTGAGAAGTATTAATTGCTTTTCAGGAATAAATGATGACTAAACCAGATAAATTAGAAATTATTGGTAATATGCTAAATATTAATATAAGCCACCAAAATACACATTGACCAATAAAACTTTAATATGCATTAGTATAGAGTTCAAAGAACAATTAAGAATATGATTATTCCATTAGAGTTCAAAACATAATGGTTAATTGAATAAATTTGTTGATCTTTAACACTTTTAGATTACTTAGAAAAACTGAGCACCACTAATGATAGAGGATTTTTGCATTTATTCTTTCAAATATTTAATAAGCAAAGACTGTATGACATATTAGATTTCACTCTATAGACTGAGAGTAAGAAGACGAAAATACAGGCAAGGTTTCTAGTCTTATGGTGAATATTTCCAGTGAGAACAAGAATATTAATAAATAAAAATACATAATGACTCAGGAAATGCTACCAAAAAACTAAATATGGTGTACTATTTCAGAATGACGGTGAAAAGGGGGAAAACATTTAGATAGCTGACAAGAAACATTTCTCTGAGATGGTGATATTTTAAGCAGGAGTCTAAATCATTAGATGAAATCAGCTTAACGAAAATCTAGAGGAAAAAAATCAAGTTGGAATAAAAAGTAAATATACAAAAAGATCCTTAAGCCAGAATGATGAAAGATTAGAAAGACGAGCATCAAGTGGACTAGAACATTTGTGCAGAAAAGTGGGGCCACGATCAGAGGTTGGTTTTTATTGAAAGAACTTAGAAAAGTTTAAACAAAAAAATCACATGGTCTGATTTGTTTTTAAAAGGTCACTGTCTGAAGAATTATAAAGGGACGAGTAGAAGCAAAGGACCCAGCTAGATTACTGTAGTTACAGAAAGAGATGATAAAGACTTATAACAGGACAACAGCCAGCAATGTGGAGAGCTGTGAATGTGTTTTGGTTTATTTGCAGAGGCAGAATGTGCCAGTTGAATTGAGTTATTTCTGTCCTTGCTCAACCACCACCCAGCAAAGCTTCTTTGCTAAGAAATATAAAACTTACTACTTCAGTTTTACAGCAATTGACCTAGCCAACCCATTTTTTCCTTTCTGTCCATAATGCATTAATTCTATAAAACACATTTTTAAAAAATTTACTTTTGTTCAGTAGGGATAACCACATTTTATTTTTATCATGCACAGATATATGAATTTACTTCCCCCACCAATTAGCATATCAATAGGTAAATATAATTTATGGGGATAATTTGAAGGCATCATCATTGCCTGTTGCATAAATATCATTTGATTGTAGCAGAAGCACAGATAAGTATGTTTCTAGAATATCTATTACTAAACTTTTCATAGCTTATTAAACTATAAATGACTTAAGATACAGTAGATGTAAGGAAATACCTACTGTTCTAGTGTAGACCCAAGTTTTAAGCATCTCTATTAGTTTTACCACCAGAGGTATAAAACACTTAAGGCATCATCTGCAGATAGAATAACTTGACTCTTAGGCTGCCTATTCATCCAGAAAAAAATTTGAAAAAGGAAATTTCATGGCATGATATGTAACAGTCTAGAGTGCTTTCTATTATATATATGGCATGAATATGTTTTAATATTGTTTCACTTGCTTTTTCTCCTTGCTATTTCTTCAAAGGTGCCTCTGTTGCATCTATTATTCAGGACACAATCAATACTCTATAAATACAGTGACTTTAATATCAAAGAAGACTTTAATGCAGAGAGATATGTCATGTTCTTTGGTTACATGATTGTATGTTATAATTTTTAAAGTTTTTCCAAAAATAATTCCAAAACATTTTAATCAAAATTTCACTGGAGCTTTCAAATACTTTGACTTTTTATTTTAAAATTATATGAAATAATACCTGTAAAATTAAATGCTATAAAAGAAAAGTAATATGAGAAAGCTTAGCAGAAGATAAAGCTGTGATTATACACATTACTACAGTAACAGAAACCAGAGGAGAGAGTTAAGGTCCTAAGGTAAGCACGTAAGGGAATCAGGAGTGCCATGAGGATCTTATTTAAAATCCACTATAAAGGGATTATTTACATAAGAAAATTGCCATCAGGGACCAGGCTCCGTGGCTCATGACTATAATCCTAGCACTTTGAGGGGCTTATGTGGGAGAATCACTTGAGTCTAAGAGTTTGAGACAAACCTGGAAAATGTGTCAAGAATTCATCTCTACAAAAAATAAAAATTAGCTGGACTTGGTGGTACATGCCTGTAAGTTCCAGGTACTCAAGAAGCTGAGGTGGGAGGACCACCTGAGCCTGGAAGGTTGAGGATGCAGTGAGCTGAGATCAATTGCACTGCTGCACTCCAGCGTAGGCAACAGAACAAGACACTGATTCAAAACTAAAAAAAGAAAAGTAAAGAAAAAAATTGTCATTAGAACAATGATTATCCATTTTTAAAAAATTCCTAACTCACATTATATGTAAAACATTTCAGATAATAAAATGTTAAATATAAAAAAGTAATAAAAAATATATCACATACTATTCACATTGTTAGGGAAGACATAACACGTAACACAGTAACCATAAAAAAAACTGCCATATAGAAATTAAACATTTTATCAGAGAAAGAGGAAAGGAAAATTAACTAAATCATCAGATTGTGTTTGATTACAGCTCTCTTAAGAACTGAACTTAATATTCTTTGTGTAGCTACAGAAAATGAAAGACAAAACTTTTCTTAACATCAAGTTAAAAATATATACACGCATGGTATCAAAGTAGAAGTTCAGGTCACTCACCAAAGAAGAAATGGAAGGTACACTAAGTTTAAAAAAAAAGTGTTTAATATTTTTAAGTTTTATAAATCCTCTAAAAATCTGCTACACATATTTAAATGAAAATAATCAACAGAAGAAGGAAGACTTGAAGAAGGAAGAGACGTGAAATTAGAAAAAGAAGAGAAGAAAGAAAGGAAAATATCAAAGATATGAAAACTGTTCTTCTTACCTATGAATGAAGATACAAAATATTTTTTAGTCTTTTATAAACATAAATGAACTTTTTAAAACATTCTCCATGCTAAATAGCATAGGAATAAGCTCTTCTCTGGAAATTTGGGATAACTGACTGGCAAACTATCTGTTCTTGCGTCTTGTTTCCAGCCAAGTCTTAAAGATCTTTTTCTTATGGCTATAATTATATCAAGTTTCTATCTCTTTTCCAGCTAATTTTTGCAATATAAATTTCAAATATGTTATTTTTATCTATCTTTCTAATTTAAAGAACAATACTTGGTAGTTTTGTCCCACATTTTAAAATTACATCTACAGCTGAGAAAATTTCTCTCTCATTAATAAGGATTCATTCTTGGGATTTCTGCATGTTCTTATTTACTGAAAACAGATATTTTTCTGTTATAATACTTTTTTAAAGTACTGGTTACAAGTCTTATTAAGTCTATATTTAACTTATTAGTTCATAGTTTCTTTAGTACTGTTTATGTCATTGTTACTATCGCCAGGCTAAGGGCCTGCGTATGTATTATGCCATCATGTCATGAAGAGCTTTGTGAGAATGGAATATTATTATTACGATTTTACAAATCAGAACACTAATCTACGTAGGTAAAATAACTTGCCCGATGTTACACAGGGTCAACTAAAGAATGATGAGTTTCATAAATTTAAAAAGGAAAGCTTGGGTTTGCAGCCTGATGGGTGGCAAACAGGCTGGGAAGCACAGGGCCATCCAGAATCTGAAAACAGACACTTCAAGTGTGAAAAGAATGAGACAAGAATTTATGCTGAATGGGGTTACCAAATATATATACTCTATAAGCTATAGGAGGAGTCATGAATATTTAAGGCAAGGAGAAATGTGCATGCGCAGTTGAGTTTCATGTCTCCCTCCACTGCTGCCAAGTTCAAAGAACAGCAGTGTAGCATTATCCAAGGGTGGAGTTTTTGGCCCGCTGATGTCAAAAAGTGAAGAGAACCCGAACACTCTCGCCATGCATCTTTCATGGTCAGTGGTGTCTTACAAAGAAGGAAGGTTGGTTGGTTGGTTGGTTTGTTATAACCACAAAAGGAAGAGACAGCATCAGATGTTTGGTTGATATCAGAAATGGAGCCAGTCTCTCCAAAGCGCTGGTTTCTTTTTCGCCATTAGGGAAGAAAGCCAATAATGGGTAGTGAGGGAGGGGCTACAAGGAGCTAAGTCGGTCATCCCCCATCCTGTCGTGGCCAACAACTCAGTTTTGAAGATTTCTCTGGGGTTTCCTTGGCAAAGATAGAGACTGTTCGGCTACAGGGTTTAGGATTTAATTTTTATTTCTCAAAGCTAACAGAAAATAATAACTTGATCTAGGGAAAATTGAGTCCAAAGCCCAAGTTTATAATTATTATGCATTACTTTATCTTTAATACCATCTCCTTTGCTAATTATTTTTAGTTTAATTTCTTTTTTATTAATACTTCTCAATATGTCAGTCATCATGAATAATTACATGAATATCATGTTATTTTTGTTTTGCAATGATTTTTTGGTTTTATTTAAAATGTAAAGACAATTATGCATGCCTGTGGATGAAGGAATTGAGAAGTTCAAAATAGCTTATGATGAAAAGTATCTGTGGTTGACCCCATCTGCTAACCATTAGGTCTATTCTTATGGGGTAATTATTATGAGTTTCTTTTCTGTTTCTTCTAGTGGTTATATACGTTGCTACTTCTTTTTGTTTTTGTTGTTCAGCAGTTTATTTTTAATGTTTTTTTTTTTTTTTTTATGTTTTTTTTTTTATTTTTAACTATGGTAACATAATAATTTTATAGATTTATGAATGACATGTAATGTTTTAAGGACCTACAATGTGTAATGATCAGATCAGGATAACTGGGGTATTCATCACTTTAAGGGTTTACTGGTTTTTTTATGTTAGAAGCATTCCAGTTTAAATCTTCTAGTTATTTAAAAATACACAATAAACTGTTGTTAACTATAGTCACTTTATTACATCACTGAAAACTAGATCGTGTTCACCTTATCTGACTATTTTTGTACCTATTAACTAACTCCGGTTTATCACCCCACTCCCTATTTCCTTCCCAACCCTGTCAGTCATTATTCCACTATCTAGCTCCATGAATTCATTTTTGTTGCTGTTGTTTTAGTTCTCACATATGAGGAAGAATCTGCAATATTTGTGTGTCTGTGCCTGACTTATTTCACCTAATGTCAAATCCTCCAATTCCATTCATGTTGTGGCAAACTATAGAATTTCATTCTTTTTTTGGTGGAATAATATTTCATTGTATAAAATGCATCTATGTACACCACATTTTCTTTATCCGTTAATTTGTTGATAGACACTGATGTTGATTCTGCATCTTGGCTACTGTGAAGAGTGTTACAATAAACATGGCATGAGAGTGCATATATGTCTTCAATATGCTGGATTTTTGTTATTGTTGTTGTTATTGTTTGTTTTTTGAGACAAAATTTTGCTCTTGTTGCCCAGGCTGAAGTCCAATGGCAGTACCTCGGCTCACTGCAACCTGTGCCTCCCAGGTTCAAGCAGTTCTCCCGCCTCAGCCTCCCAAGTAGCTGGGATTACAGGCGCCCACAACCATGCCCGTCTAATTTTTTTGTATTTTTAGTAGAGACGGGTTTTCACCATGTTGGCCAGGCTGGTCTGGATGGAACCCCCAACTTCAGGTGATCCATCCACCTCGGCCTCCAGAAGTGCTGGGATTACAGGCCTGCGCCACCGTGCCCAGGGGATAGACTGTTTGTTGTTGTTGTTTGTTTTTCTAAATGTATACCCAACAGTGGGACTGGATCTATAGTAGTTCTAGTTTTATTTTTGGGGGGGAACCTCTATATTATTCTCCACTTCAAATATGCTCTGTGACCTCCTAGCAAAATGGGAACTGACTCACTTTTAAAATCCTTACTTTCCATTTAATATGAATTGTTACATTGTTATTTGTATTGAGATAGCATGGATATGATATATGTGCATCCTCTATTTTTGCTCTATCAACTCTCAATACATCCTGAATTTTTTTTCTTTTCTCAAGCCATATGTGATTGTCTATGTGTGCATGTGTGAGTGTGTGTGCATACAAAAGAGCAGGACACAGTTCACCTTTTAAAATATTATTCAGTATATTAGGCAGTAATTCCTAAGAAATAAGTGTCATTATTTGGTTCTAGGCATTAACATTTACTCAATAATTTGAGCTCATTATTGACTATCTTGTCAATTTTGTCCTTTGGTGAATAATTTGTATTCTGAAATCATTCATTCCCATTTTATACCAAAAATTATTTTAAATTGCTGCAGGGATCATTTAAATATTATATATCTTTTGAATGATATAACATTTAAAATGTGGTACTTAATATATCTATTATGCTTAGTATATATATATGGTTATATATTTTATAAATTGTAAAATTATTAATTTTAAAATAATATCTACCATTGTGTGTCAGATTTATTATTTACATGAAAGCTTTATTATTGTTCATATTTTTAAAATTAAAATGTGTAATCTAATAATGGAATCTATGTATTTTGAATCACAAATAGACACCAAAGGAGATGCAAATACAAGTGCACTATGATGAGAATTTCACTTTGGCAATAATTTTAGATACTGAGGAAAATATCATAAAAACATTATTAAAGAATAACATTTATCCTCTGGTTGTAGTTTTTTAAAAAGCTGCCCAGGATTCATTGTAAAGCAGTGAGAAAATTTGACAATATTCCTATGGTTAAATTAAAATAAGGATGCATTAATGCTTAAAGCTTTCCAGAGAAATGCAATTGTTAGCAATATGTATATTCTTGCCAAGATGCGGATGGTGTGAGTCATCTTGTGTAATGACTGATGTATTGCTTTGGCAGACAGACATTATCCAGTCTAAAAGTGGAAGCACTGAAGTCCTTGGCAGTGACAGCCGTGTTTTCTTACAGAATACTTTGAGGTTGAGAGGTATGATTCAGACAATAAGAAACAGACCTAATAAATACTAGGATCCTTTTCTTGATGACAAAAGGCTTACAGATTTTGTAGAATAAAGCTCAACTCAAAGATGTATTTTTGAAGTATGCATTACTCCACTTGTTTAAACATGTTTACATAAAATACTAATAAAAGCACATATTGGTAACAGTAAAGACTTAACCTAATGCCACCAATTTTGTCCTTTGTAGAAATATCAATCCGTCAGGAAGCCATTACTTTGCCTTTACAAAGTATGAAGTATTAAAAAGGTAACATACAAATGACAGGCTAAAGGACAAGTTCAATGTTTTGAAAAATTACAGTTGTGGGTGGGTGTACATATATAATTGTGTAAATTGTATCTCGCTTCTATGGTAAGTTAGCAATGGCCTTTGCAGATGGGGCAGGTGACACAGATTTGAAGCTTTTTTTAGAGAGGGGAAAAAATATTTTCAGTTTAAAGTAAATGACATTGTAAATTATTTCTGCCATATCTATATATTAATATTTTAAAAGCTGAGAAATGTTAAGAAGACACCAGTAAAAATATAAACAAAATATATATTGATTCCAAATCAAATATTATAAGCATTATAATATTAAAATATTTTAAAGAATATTTAAAATATTAAATATTTTAAAGAATATTTAAAATATTAAATATTTTAAAGAATATTTGTAATATTTAAATTTAAAATATTTAATATTTTAAAGAATCTTAGAATATATAAGACCATGAGTTTCATGTGACTCAGAATAGAAAACTTTTCCTACAAGTTGATATTCTTTTTCAACACTATTGCAAAACTGAATGCAACTCGACATTTTTCTTGTGAAATTAATTTGCTTTGGTGAGAGACCAACAACACACACACACACACACACACACACACACACACACACACACAATAAGTTTAAGGTTAACAAAGATAGTTTAATATTCACATTTAGAGGATCTGTCTGGGTATTTGGTTTATTCAATGGGGTTTCAGATACATTTTGCTGACTTCACTCTTACAAACAACTATATGAAATTGAAATGCAATGCAGGATTTTAAAAAGTTTAAATTTTGAATATCCAAGACAGAGATAATTTTTACTGGTTTCCATTTTGCTAGGAGGTCACAGAGCAAATAGCAAGGACAACTTTATAACCGATTTGGTAGTGTGCCTAAGATGATTTATTAAATAATTTGAATTTTTCTATCATGAGAAAATATTCTTGTGGCAGGTATCATTAACTGGAAATATTTCAAGGTGGCCTTATATGACTTGAGGACCTTGGGGAAAAGAGTATTGGTGCATATTAGACCTTGAGGACAATGGATTTAATTAAGCTTTAAGTAAAAATGGCCTCAACTGAAGTGCAAGTAGCACTAAGTGAAATCTTTTAATGGACTTAAAAGTTCCAGAGACAAACACTCAAACTCATGAAGGGTACTGCAAAATATCTTTCTCCAAGAAACTTTTGAAAATATGAAATGATAAATTCCTAGGATTGTTTGCAAATGTAAGCTTTGCACGTACCTTCCCTTGGAGGTAACAGCAAATTACAGCAGTGTTAGATGCACCTTCCTCTCTTGGCAAGGTTTAGTATTAGAAAAAGTGGCTTTCCTGTCTGATTTTTCATCTCTGTGCTTTTAGGAAGTCTATCTGTTACTTTCATTGGGAGAGTTAGGAACAGTTTATCAGTGGCTGGCACAGACATATATGTCATGATTTATAGGGTTCTGGTGCTTTAGAGTCTTCTATATTGAGCTCATGTTTGGAACTGCCAAGAATCAAGTATAGTCATTTGTTTTTCAATGATAAACTGATATAGCCATTTGTTTTTCATTCCATTTTGCTGCTTCGATTCAGATTTCAGCACTCCAGTAAGTAGAGTTTGACAACTATGACAAGTGTTTCAGGTATGTTTTAATGTACACTAGAGTGCATCACTGTGTCCCGTAGGAGAACAATGGCTTTTAGTGTCATCTTTTTGCCTTCACTTTGACTGTCACACTAATGATGGAACATAAAAGCTTAATACATTATCCCACTTTACAGTCTCACATCATTTTAAAAAATGCATAATGAAACCTTATTTTGCCTATTTTGTGGTAACTAAACTTAAACAGCCAAGAAAATTTAGTGCACTTCAGTTTAATCTGCTCATCAAAAATATTATAACAAGCAGTGCTTGATCAATTACTTACCACTTGACCTTGAAGTACTAATTATCAAACTCTTTAGTGTCACTGGTGAGAGTGATGAGGTTTTGCCACTCATTCTTTAATAATTCGCATTACCATAATATTTTTATGAACTAAATAACAATAGAGGCTGTCTATTATTTCACTGATTTACATGATTTTTAGATAGATAGATAGATAGATAGATAGATAGATAGATAAATATATTTGGTATATTAAAATCTCAGATATAAAAATAACTACAAGATTCTTGACTTTTCTTTCACTGTAAGCAACTCCATTTGTCACAAGTTAGTTTTAGATACTGATAGTTTTATAAAAATATCTTAAAAAGCTTTTCCTTAGCAATTTTTAAAATATTAGAATTTTTGGTTAATTTTTAGAACTAGAAGAATGTGGAAATAAAAATTTCAAGAATATTCTTCTTAATATTTTCACAAGGTACAGCACCCAGCAAGTTACAAGAGTACTTATGAGTATTGCTGAAAAAAAATATTGGATTCTTAAGTTTTCAAACATTTGTAAATAACAATCTAGGCCTCAGATGGTTTTCAATTTGCTCTTTCCTTATTTCGTCAATTCAGTGAGTGATCATGAAATTGCCACTGATTTTCCATATGTTAAAAATAGCTTCATAGTTACTACTTTCCTTCCTCCGTGACACTCTCTCCACTCAGAAACACCAACTCTCTCTTAATCCTTACAGATGAAATTCTCCTTAAATTTGTACATCTATGTGTATATGTGTATGTGCCTCAATGCTGTATCTCAGTGGTGTGTTTTTGTTTGTCTTTAGAGTAGCTTAAAAGGATAAGAGCCTTGGTCTGCCTATTTTTCTTTTTCTTTTCTTTCCTGAAGAAAATGAATTTCTTCGCTTTAATCGTATTATGCCTACGTGCGGTGGTGGCTTAGAGGAAGGATTTAAATTTGGACAGTTTGCTTGGAAATGGGGTGAAGCTAAAGGGCACTCAATTTGTTGAATGTCTTAAAGGTATTATTACTAGAATGCACTTTAATTTTTATTTAGATTGTGCATTCATTTAAATAGCTTTAAAAAACATTCAGAGGCAAACTGAGTGTCCGTTTATTATTCCTTTGAGGCTAACTTTAAAATTTCCTCCAAAGCTGCCCCTCAGCATCTTTACTGCTTCGTCATAAAAGGGTTCGGAGTGTGGGCTGGCAGTGATTGTGCTGACCTGTGAGTCTCACTCACTCCCCTTTCAGGGGCTAGAGAAAAATCTTTCTGCCCTGGCCTTAGAGAGAAAGACCTGGCAGTTTCCTTACCTTGATTACTCCGGGGACAGCCCGACCCTCACTGTTCTGAAAGACACTGCATTGCCCTAAGCCTTTTTTATCTCTGTCATGTGCAACATGACCCCTGTTAAAATGTGGCAGGTTTAATATCGATCTTCTCCTTATGGATTTAGTTCTGTTCCTGTCAGATGTAGATTTAAAAATTTATATATATGAATAACTAACACCACGACTAGATTCTAAGTATATAAAAATGCTTACAAGACCTTAATAAAGAGTAGTTGCCTTCAGTTTAGTCTTAGCTCTGCCATTCAAGCCTTGCTTCCTGAATATATTGTAGATATACAGCGAACAAATCTGAGTTTGCCTTGAAAAAGGTACTGAGAGATTTGAGCAAGAAATTCTCAGTTGTCTGACTGATGGTCCGTGAGTGCCCTCCACAGGGTACTACACAGACTTTTTTCTCTAAATTGTTGTCTGTGTTTAATTTTCCTGAGTGTTCTGTCTTGGATCATTTCTGTATTAGAGAAAATTCATAAAGGCTTGAAAAGAAATTAAATTCCTTGATCTAATTTGGTGAATTTAGTGAATCATTTAAGTTAGGAAGCAAAATGTCAATACCAGCCTAACCCTCACTCCCCCTGTACATCATCCTGCTGCATTCAATTGCTTGATAAGGAGTTTCTGAAAAAATGCTATTTGGTTCTTAAACGACAGATAATGGATTTTTAATAGTTTTTTTTTTTTTTTGCCGTTCTTCCTGTAGGAAATTGAATTAAGGGCACACATGTTGGCAATTACTCTTGTTACTTCGTGGTATTTGTTTGAAACTAGTACTTAAGGAATCTACAGCAATATTTATACTTTTCTAGATGATTCATTCTGAGCACCTTGCTTACATTCCTCATGAAACAAAGGGACCTCCTCCTTACTCTTTCAAGGGATATCACTTTAACCAAGGATAGAATTTAACCAAGGGATAGCAAAGATTCCACTATGTCCATATTCACTTATTTTGAAACTGATACATTGAAGTAGACAAGAAATCATTACTAGAATAAGTCAAATAAATAAATAACATCCACAACAGAGAAAAATTTCTCTATAACAAATAGTTATTGCCCTGTCCGTTCTTTAGAGTCAGTCATGGAGAGAGTGAGCTGAGAGATATATCAGGGAAATCGAAACAAAGAGAACCCAATATTTTGATCAAAATGGCTTTCTCAAAATAATCACAGAGAGTATATTATCATGTTAAGAATGGATGCTGAACAATTAAACCCTTATTTTACATGGGCTGACATGCCATGTAAAACACAAGGCAGGCCAGGAGAGCTCTGCTATCAATGGTTGAGCCTGGACACACCTGAGGACCAGCAATGTGGAGGATTCTGATGCCCAGCGTTGCTCCCTGAGTCCTTGATGAAGTCTACTTTTTTATGACTGAAGCCACAAATGACACACTAGGGCCTGGAAGAAGAAGAACACTTGTTCCACTCTACTCCCATTGGCTAAAACACCCTCCACACCCACACACGGTCTACTTGATTTTGAAGCATAGTTATCCATAAATTCAGTTTCCTCACTATAAAAAGGACCAAGTCAAAAATAGTAAGAAGGCTGATCAATGGAAAACAAAACTGAACTCTGCCATTATGTATGCCAGTATGTATGCCATTAGAAGCATCTTCCAAAAGATAACTTAAGAATTGTGTGTTTTAGCTGATTTCGCAATGGCTGCTAGAATCAGTCTATAAATTGATTTTAAGAAATTTGAGGAGGTTAACTGTGTCCCGTAAGTATTTGTTGTATAAGACAGCACATTTCTGAGCTATGGGGGCCGAGGCTTTTTCTGTTTTTCAGCTACCCCATCTGAAATAGATGTCTTTCAAGGATACTGTAGATGGGGAAGAGAAGTCTGGAGGATATTACAGGATAATCTGTAAGAATTAAAACTGGTAAAACTGGAGATTGCTTAACATCACCTCTGCCCACCAGCTATTGACTAAAACTCAGCCAGATGTACCCACCCCATCATGGCTGCAGGGGGTTAGGGAGTGAGCTGGTAAATTTCTTATTTATTTTTGTGTGCCCGGAGGAGGGAACAGTATGGTGACTATGTAACATGTTCCCTGTCATATTTTCTTCTACAGAATAAATATCTAAGCAAAATCTAAGCACATTGCTTTTACTTTGGGCCACTTTTCCTAGTATTACATAAATCATCATTGCTTCCTTTTTAAAATACTCATTTAAATTTTTTTCTCGACATTTTATAATATTAGCACTTAGCATTTTACAATGACCATCTTTTCTTCTTCTTTTTATTTCAAAACGCTTTATATAATAGATCTTATTTTTTGAAGTCATTTCCAAAGAAACAAAGCTTTGAGGAAACATACTAAAGTTCAATGTGGGATACTTCGCTTATTTAGACAGGAGAGTTAAAAAGAAGCCCTTTAAGGTACTTAACTGAAAATTGAACACTCAGACGTTTATCCCAATTTTATAATAATGAGATAAAGCAAAAGAAATCCTTGTTAGTTTAATAGAAAAATCATCACCAGAGAGAATTCTGTTGGCTTTGAGCTTCACAGCAAGGCATGTTTATTGCTTGATTAAATATTAATATGATTAGAGGTCATGCTCTTTGGTAAAATCCCATTAGTAATACACAGTGAAGTAAAAAACACTAAACTTCAGCATTTTTTTGTAATATGTTTAAAGCTATATGACTAATGGCTGAGAAACAAAAACTTGAGCTTACTTGCATGGCGAATCCATAGACTAGATTCTGCCATGATCCAGCAACACCAGAGTCAAGGGGACATTTAATATACCAGAGATAAAAAGAGTTTCATTCTCCTGACAGTCTAGACTGCACAAAACCATTTTCAAACCTGAGCATATCAAATTGCAGTTAAGTAAGTACACGTGTCTGCATTAACTCATCAACCATTACGATTGTACAGACTAATTAGGTAAAGTTGAATTTCACTCTATAATAAACTGGTGATTAAATGGTAAGAAGGAAAATTTAAAGACCTGGCTTTATTAATAACTCATCACGTGAACACAGATTAAGTGACTGAGGTTCTTGATACCTCCAATTTCTCTATGCTTAAGTTCAGTATGATACCTACCCTGAAACTGAGAATTTTAATACAATTTTAATAAAGACTATACCACTCTAAATGGGTGAAGTTTCAGGTAGGATATACGGAAAAAATCAGTACTAACTGCACAAACAGTGTGAAGGCTATTTGTCTGTGATGTCACTGATATTTTCCATGAATACCAAAATACAAACTTAGCAACATTGAATTATTATTAAGGTTGTGGTAAGCAATTAAGAGCTAAGTGGTAATGGTAGGTTACTTTCTGTCTCAGTGTTCATACAGTGGAGGCATTGTATGAATGGAGAATTTCTCAAATAGGTGTTTAAGTTGCTGTTGTAAAAAAATGTCACTAATCTATATTACATTTAGGTAACTTATTTTTATGACATTTTCTACTTGAATATTCACCCTTTGCATCTGAATTTCTTTCTAAGGAATTTGTCCTAATATCATTTGGTTTCTTATTGTTGTTGTTTGGTTGGGTTTTTTTTATTTTTTTATTTTTTTTTTGAGAGATGGTCTCACTCTGCTGCTTAGGCTGAAGCGCAGTGGTGCAATTGTGGCTGACTGCAGCCTCAAACGCTTCAGCTCGAGCGATTCCTTGGCCTCAGCCTTCCAAGTAGCTAAGACTGCAGGCACGTGCCACCATGATGGCTAATTTTTTAAGTTTTATTTTTAGTAGAGACAAAGTCTCACTTAGTGGCCTAGGATGGTCTCGAACTCTTGAGCTCAAGAAACCTTCCCACCTTGGTCTCCCAAAGTGCTGGGGTTACACGCATAAGCAACCATGCCAGTCCTCTTTTTAAAAAAAATTGTCCTGATATCTTAATTTGATTGGAAATATCACTTGTGTTTTTGAATCAAATAAGTATAGATGAAATTGGGATGGTATTGTTACTTAGGCTGTTAATAAGATAAAATTCCATTACTGTTGCTCCCACAAGTAAGAACCTGGGGATTGAAATTAACAAGATAGGCCTTTATGTTAAAACAGATCTAATTCAATTAAAATTGATACTTTTTTCTAAATTGCATAAGGGAATACTGCATTTTATACAGAAACTCTGCATCACACATACATCCCATTGGAATGATTCATATCACATCTTTTAACATGCTGCTTATGACCCAAAGGGGGCTATGACTCCATAAAGGAGCTGACTGACAGTCCTTAACACCTTTTGCTTACATGTATCATAACACAGGCATCTACTATGCAAATTTCCCCACAAACCCTGCATTTATATGTGAACTACATGCATCCTGAACTGATGAAAACAGAGTGTTTGTTGCACTTGGTTTCCAGGGAAACGACACTTTATAGGATCCCCACTTATGCTGTTCCATGCGAAGCTGCCTCAGAATCGCCTTCAAAGAGCCCTTGTCTCCATCTGTGAGCTGAAGGGAAAGTGCTGTGATGGCAGCTGCTAATGAGCTGACTTGCCTCCATCAGGGCAGGTCTAAATTTACTTCCACTGTCCCCCTAGGGAACTGTCAACCAGGAATATGAGTGAGAGCAGAAGAAATGATTGCCCCTTCCCAGGAGCATGGCACTCTCTCTAACATACTTGCTAATTTGATAGTTACAATAAAGGATGGATAGTTACGGGGGAAAAAATCTGTGTACATTTGCTGGTACTGCAATGTCAGCTAAGCGTTTGCTTCATGACTTTTTCAGTGGCAGCTTCTCCCTGACATGCTCTCTGCAGGTGGTCATGACTCTTCGTTTTGTCCACTGTGCTTGTTCCTAATTGCAGTTCCACATAGTGTACCCCTTCTGAGACTTGGTGTTCCCTTGTTCCCAATCTGCAATTGACAATGAAGAATTTTAACGGAAGCTACTGGAAATGTGAAAACATATTTTGAGATCCATGATTAAAGATGACTTTTTCTCTGGCAATATTCATTAGTCATCCACTGCCATGAGTGTTAATGGCAGGTGCCCTCTGTTCACTGGGTCACACACTGAGTTCTCACTGCAAAACAGAGCCACAAGTAAGTTAGGCCGAGAAAGCCAGATTCTGAGGACAATTAGATAAATTCTGCTGAGTCTGAAGCAAATTAGTGAATGAGCATATGTTTCTGGATTCGTATTTGGGGATTATTGTAATCCATTTGCAGATATTTTTCAAAATAATGTAAAGAAAGGGCAATAGAATTTTAACTAATAAGACTCTAAAAGAAGAAGCTTGTGCACTCACTGACTAAGCTTCCAGAAGGTGGAACAATTGGTGTCCCTTGAATTGTCCCCTCATTTACATATATGCTAGGATTTCCTAACTGAACTTATTGTCTTACAGAAGAAGGCATCATGTAGTTGGCTATGGCTGATACTATTCAATTAAGAGAAAATTATGGTGACATATCATTCAGGCTTCCAGAATTAATTCACTTCTTAAGGAAATCTTGAAGGAGGAAGAAGAGTATATTACATGACAGAAAATCGTAAAGGGTGGATGGGAGATAACACAGGGTTATGTGTGTGTGTATGGTGTATGGTGTGTATGTGTGTGTGCACTTGCACAATTGCATACGGAATGTTTAGGTGCAGTAAGCTGCCATAGTAAATCATAACAACAAATGTATTTATTTACAATATAACTGATAATAACCCTGGCAGCATAGCCAGACTGCAGCTTATAGACATGGAAGCAGATAGGAATATATCTGACAGGCTAGAAGGTGAATGAAATGAGAATCCCTAAATTATAATTTTAAAAAAAAAAAGAACCTATGAAGGCAAAAACAGAAATCATTTGTGGAGACAGGAAAAGGTATTCCAATGAGTGGTATTCTTGCTTCTCCTCTTCCAAACTTTATGTTCCTTTTATGTTCCTTCCGTTGCCAGTGTCACGGTTAAGAAGACATTACAAATTCTCCTTAAAAGAGGGATATAAAGAAGCCCAATGAGGCACATGATTGAGGGACTTTCGATGATGGCTGAATCACTGATGGCTTTTAGAAGAATGAAAGCTCATGCCCTGAAGTGAAGTTCCTTCTGAGGAAAACCATATAAGAACTTACTACTCTTTCTCCAAGTGTCTAAGATATAGGAGACACATGAACGGAATTTTGAAGAAACAGGGAATTTGACCTCCATGAGAATTGCTGTACAGATATTCGTCACACATTTTTCAGTAGACTATGAGCAACAGAGATCTTTTCTCAGAACATCATTTCTCTCTACTATGTTTTTTGTCAAACGTGCTTAGTTTTCTAGACAGAAAATTTGCTTTCCCCTCCCCTGTCCCCTTAGGGGATCTTTTCCTTGCTTCTTATTTGAATGTTTTCTTTCTATATAGTTTTATTTCCACCCAAGAGTCTACAATCTTGGGAGAAATCGATCATGTGCTTATTGATCCAACTGCCCAAAAGGAAGATAAGTAAACAAACAAATAATGTATCTCTACTGAGTGCTCCAAAGGAACCAGAAATGTTATTCTTAGTCAAATCCTCACCAAAAGAAGAATGTGGACAAATAGATGCACAGATGTGTGTCTGAGTGCCATGGAAAATTGTAGCTTCCATATGAATTACTGATTAAATATTTGCCGTTAAACAAATTTGCACTCAGAAAATTCTACCGTAAGAATACCTGTCCTATGTATCTATTATTCTCCAAAATGCTATCAGAGTTAAATTGGGCAATTACAGTGTACTCCAAGAAAGAACACCTAGGGAATTTAAGAGCAAACTACCCCTGCATGTATATACAGTTTATATTTTGTTTGTTTCTACCCAAAAATTGAGAGAAATTTTTGGGTAGGAAAATTTTATTCACTGTTAATATCTGGAGAGATAGTTGCCAAAGGAAAAGTTGATAATGAGAATGTAAGAGGAAAGAAAATGGAGAATATTACGGCATTAGAAATAATAACATCCAGTAAATAGCTCCATCAATACAAATGACTATTTTCTGTAAGTGCCTACATTCATTTACATTTGTGTCTTTGAATAATAAAGTTTGGTTTTATTGTAGAAATGACTACATTTCAGTGGTAAGCAAAAATACCTCAGCAAGGAATATAACCATTTGCATTCATTTAGACATTAATTTAGGAATATTGGTAGAGAAAAATACATAGTTTTTTAAAAAATATTTTGCTACTTGTTTTTCTGACATCAAGCCTAGATTATACTTATGTTTTTTTTCTGTTTATTGAGAATATACTGTCAAGTTAATTATTATAATTCAATTTATTCAGATTTCTATAGCTGCTTCTAATTTTTAAAGTTAGTATATAAGTCTTAAAGCTAGTATATAAGTCACAAAAGTGTTGCTTTTGTTGAGGTTGATTTTACTCATTGTTCACGGTTTTTGAAAGTACAGATCTTACGATGAAGCCTTTTACAATTTCAGTCATCTAGTCATTGTTTATATGATACAAAAAAACAATATTCTATTTCCAGCCAATTTTCTTTTAGTTGAAATTTCATAGGTACTTAAAGGTTTTGGGGTTGCCTTATCACTCTATATCTGATTTTTGCTTATTCGCCTATTGAATTAATTTATTATTTTTATTTATTTATTTTATTTTATTTTAGGTGCATACTATATCTGGCATTTCTTCCCATGTTATCCCTCCCCACCATCCCCTCCCTCCCCACCCCCATTGTCTCTCCCCTACTCTCCCCCCGCAACTGTCCCCTGTTTGTGATGCTCCTCTCCCTGAGTCCACTTGTTCTCCTTGTTCAACACCCACCTACGAGTGAGAACATACGGTGCTTGGCTTTCTGCTCTTGGGTCAGTTTGCTGAGAATGATGGTTTCCAGATCCATCCAAGTCCCTACAAAGGACACTAACTCATCATTTTTTATGGCTTCGTAGTATACCATAGTGTATATGTACCACAGTTTCTTTGTCCAATCTATCACTGATGGGCATTTTGATATTTTATTATTGTTGAAATTATATTTAATCTAAGATTAGAAAATGTATTTCCTAACTGAAGCATGGGTTAGCATAAATTTTTTTTCACCATATCATTTACTTAGGGGGTTAGAATGTGAGAGGTATAACTTAGAGGAATATTAAAAATGAATGGAACATTAACCTAATTTTAAAATCTCTAGAGATCAGTAAATGAGTGTCAAGATACAGTTACTCTTTAATGGCAATGAGAAGACTAAACACCAAGCTTTTTCAGTTCTAGTTTAGCACTATTTCAAGTACATGACTCCATAGCACATAAATTATATCATAACAGAATAAAATTGTATTTGCATCATGATAACAAAGTCAGTATCAGGGGTTGGACTAAAGAATCTGGTTCCAAAATGATCTCCTTTGACTCCATGTCTCATATACAGGGCACGTTAATGCAAGAGGTGGCCCCAAGTCCTTGGGCAGCTCTGCCAGTGTGGCTTTCCAGGGTACAGCTCCCCTCCAGGCTGCTTTCATAGGCTGATGTTGAATATCAGTGGCTTTTCTAGGCATATGGTGCAAGCTGTGGGTGAATATACCATTCTGGGGTCTGGAGGACAGTGGCCCTCTTCTCACGACTCCACTAGTTAGTGCCCAGTGGGGATTCTGTGTGGGGGCTCCTGCCCCACTTTTCCCTTCCACACTGCCCTAGCAGAGGTACTTCATGAAGGCTCCACTGCCACAGCAAATTTCTGCCTGGACATCCAGGCATTTCCATACATCCTTTGAAATCTAGGCAGAGGTTCTCAAACCTCAATTTTTGACTTCTGTGCAGCCATGGGCCCAATACCACGTGGAAGCTGCCAGGGCTTGGGACTTACATCCTCTGAAGCAATGACTTGAGCTTTACCTTGGCCCTTTTTAGCAATGGCTGGAGCAGCTGGGACACAGGGCACTAAGCCTCAAGTCTGCACAGCAGAGAGGCCCTGGACCTAACCTACAAAACCATTTTTCTTTCTAGGCCTCCTGGCCTGTAATGGAAGGGACTGCTGTAAAGACCTCTGATAAACAGTAGAGACAATTTTCCCATTGTCTAGGAAATCAACATTTGGTTCCTTATTATTTATGCAAATTTCTGTAGCTGCCTCTAGTTTCTCTTCAGAAAATGGGCTTTTCTTTTCTATTGCATCATCAGGCTGCAAATTTTCTGAACTTTTATGCTGTGGTTCCCTTTCAAACATAAATTCCAATTCCAAACCATATCTTGTGAATGAATAGAACTGAGTGCTTTTAAGATCACCCAAGTCCCCCTTTGAACACTTTGCTGCTTAGAAATTTCTTGTGCTACATACTCTAAATCATCTCTTAAGTTCAAACTTCCACAAATCTCCAGTTCAGCGCAAAACGTTGCCAGTCTCTTTGCTAAAATATAACAAGAATCACCTTTGCTCCGGTTCCCGGTAAGTTCCTCTTCTCTATCTGAGACCACTTCAGGCTAGACTTCATTGTCCATATCACTATCAAAATTTTTGTCAAAAACATTCAAAAATCCCTAGGAATTTTCAAAATTTTCCACATCTTCTTGAAGGCCTCAGGAAATGTACAATCCTGGCAGAATGCACTTCTCCACAGAGTGGCAGGAGAGAGAATGAGTGCAAGCAGGGGAAATGCCAGAGGCTTATAAAACCGTCAAATCTTGTGAGACTCATTATCATGAGAGCAGCATGGAGGGAACTGCCCCCATGATCCAATTACCTCCACCTAGTTCTGCCCTTGACCTGTGGGGCTTATTACAATTTAAGGTGAGTTTTGGGTGGGCACACAGACCCAAACAACTTCATACCTTTGTTCAATCTAATACTTTTCATTGGCTATGCCTTCAGAGCACAATTCCAGAGTTACATTTGTCAATCTCGGGACATATAATGGCAATTAATAAGTGTCTGCAATTACACGTTTATTGCTGAGATCATTGGATTGTCTTTTTCTCGGCTAGACCACAAGTTTTATAAACAAAAAGAATATTTTTTTTCCCAGCCACTGTTGATTTGCATTGAGCTCAGTGTCAAAACACATGTAAAGCTTTCTTATTCCTTTGATTTTTGCACTTGAGTGCATGGAGTTTTTCATTTATCACTATTAAATTCTGCCCTACTAAATTCATCTTATGATAGACATGTCAAAATATTTTTTAGAACCGGATGATAAATGCAAGATCTAGATTCCAAAGCACCATGGTCTCCTGAAAGAAGCTCATTTGGCATTAACTTTAGGGCCTTGTCTGTCAGTAAGAACAGGCATTCTAAATTAAGCTGCAAGTACGGCCAGGATCCCTCTCATACTACTTATGTATTTTTTTTCCATAGCAATTATCAAGTTTTTGTGTGTGTGTAACACACATCCCACCCATCCTTTTTTCATGTCCTCCACTGTCAGAGAGAGTAAAAACATGTGTCTTACTCATACTTGCATGTCTGGAACTATTTATTTTAAAAGTGACTTATAAGTTATTGATCCAAAAAAAATATTCATTTAACGACTTAAAGGATGTATCTTGAGCTTTGACTCTGAATTGGAAACTATGTCATGTGCTTGACATATAAATGAGAATAAGTTACTGAATTGGAGCTCAGGAATTCATAGTTCTAGTGAGATGGAAAGCACATGAAGCATTTTAAACCATACAATAGTGCAATTAGAGCAATGAGCAAAGTATATAAGTCAAATGTTAAATTGAATGGAAATAATCCTATCTTCCCATCTTCGCAATTATATTTAGTCCCGAATTCCTAGAATAGCAAAGGATGGCACAAGATACAGAAGCAATCTATCAATCGCTTTTCTACTTTTAACCTTGCTCCTG
The DNA here is from genome assembly GCF_001604975.1 of Cebus imitator. Taxonomy (NCBI): domain Eukaryota; kingdom Metazoa; phylum Chordata; class Mammalia; order Primates; family Cebidae; genus Cebus; species Cebus imitator. The sequence continues at coordinate 3,574,449 of NW_016107322.1, forward strand.
ATAAATAATATCTCCCCGTTCAAAGAGGGATTTCCAATGTATCATATTACATTGCATTACTATTCATTATGTAATTATATTTATATTAATCACTTTCTATTATACTAATTGTATTGTAGTGTAGTAATTGTATTACAGTATATTAATTATATTATATATCATTAATATTTGGGGATACAATGAACCTAGTTAAGAGTATGGAAGGAAAGAGATTCAAAATAGGTCTAGGTGCTTTGATAAGGATGGCAGTGAGAAAGAAGGAGGAATAAGGGATAATTCCCATGTGTCTGGTTTCACTGACTAATGGTAATTCCAAGCACAGTTTTCAATCTAGTGTGGCAATTAGTTAAAATGAAGCATACATTAAAATACCCTAAACTCTCAATATGGTAATTGGGATGAACAAACCCCTCAGAAGGTCACCACTGGTCTTGAAATGCCTGCTACATTTCTTCTGATCTGCCTTGCGTTTTCACTTTCTATGATGTAGCATGGAAAAAGTTTAAGAAGAAACTTCATAGAAAATTTAGACACAATAAATAAAAACAATTACCACTCTCCCAAATACCAGACCACAATAAATCTTTCTGAAAAGAAAAATCAACAGCATCTCTATATACCAATGGTGAATTATCTAAAAAAGGATTCAAGACAACAATCCCACTTATAATAGCTACCAAAAAAGCCCTGCAAAACAAAAGCAAAAACTAGGAATACATTTAACTAAGGAGGTGGCATGTGTCTACCGTGGAAACTATAAAATATGGAGGAAAGAAATTGAGGAATACACAATAATGTAACAACATCTCATGTTCATATATTGAAAGAATTAATATTGTTAAAATGTTCCTATGATCCAAAACAATCTACAGATTTAATACAATCCCTATCAAAAATGCCAGTGACAGACATTCTTTATATGAATTATTTCGAATTCCTGTATTTGTATGAAACCACAAAAGACCCAAATAGTCAAAGCAATATCGAGCAAAAAAAGAAAAAGAAAAAGAAAAAAAGAAAGCTGGAGGCATCACACTATCTGACTTCAATAAAAGATACTGCAAAACTATAATAACCAAAACAAAATGGTTCTGGCATAAAAAAGACACATGGGCCAATGAAGCACAATAGAAATCCCCAAAACAAATCCACAAATGTACAGCCAACTGATTTTCACCAAAGGTGCCAAGTATATACAATGGGGACAGGAGAGCTTAATAAACAGTGCTGTCAAAACTGGTATCCACAGGCAAAAGAATGAAATTCAACACCCATCTCTCACCTTATACAAAAATTAACTCAAAATACATTAGAGACCTAACTACAACACCTAAAACCAAAAAAGAAAAAGAAAACCAGGGAAAAATTTTAATGACGTCAGTCTAGGCCAGGACTTTTTGGAGAAAACCTCAAAAGCATGAGCAACTAAAGCAAATACAGACAAATGAGATTACATCAATTTATAAATTGCACAGCAAAGGAAACAATCAACAGATCAAAGAGACAACCTATAAAATGGAAGAAAACATTTGCAAAACATAGATCTTGTAAGGGGTTTTAAACTCATGTTTTGGGCCCCTAATTCCTTTTTTCCCATTTTAATTTCCCATTTTCTCTTTCACTCAGAAATTTATCTCCTCTTTCTGGTTAAATTAACATTTTAAAATATATTTAAATCTATACTGACAATCTAACTTTCTTCTACTTTGCATGTATAAAGAGAATCATTACATTTAAACAAATGAAAGACATCTTAAAATATCTAAAAGTGCACAGAATTGTTTGTGTCTTTTCTCTTTGGTACAAATCTACTTCCTCTTCATGTTCTCTAGGCTTAAATTCTCACGACCACTTCTTACCTCCCCCGCCTTTTCCTGCAATCAAAATCCATCCTGTTTCCAATTTCTAAATGACTTCTATTTTAGTCCTTCCCTTTCCATATCTATCACCACTATCCTAATTAAGGCTCATACCTCTCAAGTTTGTTCTATGAAATAGATTCTTCACAGACCTTCTCTCACTAAAGTTTCTGATGGTACAAATCTGTCTTGCAAATAGGTTAATCACTTTAAACACTGCTCTTTGATCATGCCATACAGCGGATTTAAATACTTTTGATGAAATCAAGGCAACTCAGACTGGAGTTCAAAATCACACACAATCTGTTTTTGATATATTTTTCTGGATTCCTCCAATTATTTCTCCTTACCCCTTCTCCAGCCAGATTTAAATATGGACTGCCACCGTATGTGTCTGGAACATCAGGATCTCCGAGGCTTTTTTTATACTATAATGCCCTCACCACCTATCTGAATTCTGCCCAAATGTAAAGACCACATTGAAATTTCATCTTCTGCCTAGACCACTTTCAGTTTATTGCAACTCACAGCGATCTCCTAAATTCTGTACAAATAATGCTCAGTGTATTTTTCACATAAAATTGTGCTATGTGTATTATTTTGGCATATGCATCACATTCACTTAATTCTATTTTTTTGTTTGTTTTACATCAAAGAATATGGATTACATTTCTGTTAGCCATTTGATTTTTAGTTCATAGTAATAACAGCAAGGTTTTTTAAATGATTATTATTGACAAAATGCAATAATTACTATTAACAAACATAATTACTATCGACAAAACATAATAATTAACTTACATTTTCTCCTCCAAAATGTGTATGTTATATGTGTACATAACACATTATTTAATGGCAAATAATTCCATTGTATAGAAAAAAATTTTGTTTCCATTTTTGCACCTGTGTGTACACATACACAAATGCATATTACACCCTAGCTCCTCTGTGATTTAGATAAGCCATGACATTCTGCACTTCGATTTCTTCCCTTTTAAACTGGTGATTATACTACCTGTCTCCCTTCTCACTATGGATGTGTAAACATGAATTTATACTGTGTTATGAATATAAATTGCATGCGTGTAAATATATCACAGCCCTTCAAAGAGATGTTTATGTACCCAGCTTATTATTAACATTATTATTTTATATTGAGATGTGCAGAATCCTTCCTTACAATGAATATATAAGATAATTTATCTGAGCAAAGTAACTATGGAATACCATAAATATGTTTTCCTTTATGTGTATTTTTTTTCCCCGCATGTACATCTCAAAGACTAGTCAAGTTTGTTTGATGGGAATGGCATTTTCAGTGCTCAAAGTTTGTAAACTGTCTGACAAATAATATTAACTTTAATGAATTTATTATTTTTAGAGCATTTCATATGCCGTCCAAATTGGCCACGTCGACCCCCTAGTTATTAAGTCTTCAGTATTTATTATTGCTAAAAGTTGGTTTGTAAAGAGCAGTAGTGCCCTCTAGTGGCAACTTTTTTCAGCTACTGTTTACATTTAGTTAGTTTCACAATTTTGACTCTATTGTTCTGAAATGTTTTCTAGTGAAATTCATCACAAATTACAAGGAGTTACAATTCCTTTTTCCACATTGCCTATTCTTAGGAAAATATATCAACGCATATAGAAGCGTTAATTTAATCATTTTTAGGGATTTAACAATCAGGTATTTTCATGTAAGAAGTCTCAACAACATTTCATAAGCAGGTGTTCAACAATGAGAACACATGGACAAAGGGAGCGGAACATCACACACTGGGGTATGTTGGAGATTTGGGGGCTAGGGGAGGGACATCAGGCGTGGGAAGATTGGCGAGGGATAACATTAAGAAAAATACCTAATATAGGTGAGGGGGGGATAGATGCAGCAAACCACCATAGCATGTGTATACCTATGTAAAAATTCTGCACGATCTGCACATGTACCCCAGAACTTAAAGTATAATTTTTTTAAAGAAGAATATGTATGACAGCTTTCCACCCAAAACAATTTCATGGCTGTGCCAAATATGATTAGAAATACAATATACATATTAATATGTGAGACAATTTGTTTTAAAAATCCATTTTTTATGAAATGGTTTAATATAAAATGTCTAAGGGGTTCATAAGTAATCAGAACAGCCTGGTAATAAACCCAAATATTTACCACCTATTACTTAGTTTCTAATACATAAAGATGTTCAAATAATAATTATCTACTAGGAGCTTATTTATATATGTAGGAAAATGAGCCAAGGTCTATTTGCAGTTTAATTCAGTTAAATAAATGTTTATCAAATATCAGTTAGTGCTGGATAGTGAAGATACAGTAAAAAATATGCTACACTCACAAAAATCATTTCTCTAGAAATTGTTTTATTAAAAAATACCCCATACATTTATAATGTCTTTGGACATTATCATCTTTCCACTTAATAAGGAAGACAGCTAGAGTATAGAAAAGGGAAAATGTGAGTAACTGCATTTTGAATATCAGGACCAAAACCCTGCTAAGCACTCAGCGCTTAAATCTTTGCATACCTGTCAACATCTGTGATGTTCTAATCTCCATAGTGTTTATAAAGACATAAACACATACACTTTAATTGAAAATACAACAAATAATTTTATAAGAATTAAGATTTTTTAAATTTCCAGGGCATACCTATAATTATGAGATCATATGACACAAATTTATGTTGTTTTCATTAACTCCTCAGTTATAAAAACAGTTGTCAACATGCACTTCATTATTCTAGATCATTTTCATTCACTCCTCAGTTATAATAAGATTTGTTAAGATGTACTTTCTTATTCTAGACCCATTTTGCTAACACATTCGGGCTGCAGAGTTGGCTAAAGTGGTCTCCATGAAATGAGCTTCAATGTTCAGTTTTGCTAAGTGTCTTCCGTTGGCCACTTCAGATCCTCTCTCCACCTTTCCCAGCCTTGCTCTGAGCACTGGAAGGCTGATACGTATGGAGGTGGTTTTTCTTGCCCTGAGATGAATTAGGGAAGAGAAGAATTGAATCTCTAGCCTGTCTTCCTCTGGGGCTTTCCTGTTATCTCTCCATCAAAACTGGCAGCTCCTAGAAGGCAACCCTCTCCACAAAGCCTTCTCTGTCTCTGGGTTCACAGAACTGCTTTCTGTCCTCACCCTTTGGGGTCTAGCCTTGCTAACAGCACTGTTAGGAACTAAATTGTAACTCCTCTAAATTCCTATTTTAAAGCTCTATTGCCCCAGTGTATTCAAATGTGGCTGTGTTTGGAGATAGTCTTTAAAGTGGTAATTATGTGAAAAGGAGGCTCTGATTATGGGCTTAATTCAATCTGACTTGTCCTTATACAATGGCAAAAACTGCAATTACTTTCACACCAAGCTCACAAGAAGAGAAGATAAGGGCATGTATGAAAGACCGCAGATGCAGTGCAAAGAGAAAAGGTTATGTGAGGTCACAGTGAGCAGGTGGCCATCTACAACCCAGGAGGAGGCCTCAGGAGACACAAACCCTGTCAGCACCTTGGTCTTGGACTTCCAGCTTCCAGAACTGTGAGAAAATTAATTCCTGTTGTTTAAGCTACATAGTCTGTGAGGTTTGGTTTTGACAGCCCTAGCAAGCACCCTCATCACACACCACTTTAGCTCTCCTGACCTCACCTTTCTCTTGAATTTCCCAGTTTGAGTGTGCCATGTAATTCCTAATGGATTCACCCTTCTATGTATGAGTTAGTCCTGGTTTTATAAAGTGTATGGCAATGATAAAAGTGTATTAGTTTCCTGGGGCTGCCATAAAAAATTACCACAAGCTAGATAGCTTAAAACAACCTAAATTTCTCTTCTCATAGATTTGGTGACCAGAACTCCTAAAACTAGACGTCAGGAGGATCCCTGCTCCCTGTGAGGGCTCTCAGAAAGAATCCTTTTTTGCCTCGTCCGGATTCTGATGGCTCCAGATGTTTCCGAGGCTGCATTGCCCACGTTTCTGCTTCCATTGACAAGCAGCCTTCCTCTTACATTTTCTCCCTTGCTCTTATTTTCTTACAATATTTGCCACTGGATTGAGGGCCCACTCTAGTTAATCAGGATTTTTCCCTTCAAGATGTTTACTTAATCACATTGCAAAGATCCTTTTTCTAAAAGGAAAAAGTCACATTTGCATGTTTCATGTAAAATATCTCTTGAAGGACCACCACTCAGCCTCCTAACAATAGAAAAATAATCCTCAAAGGGATTTAATACCTTCTTGCCTGATGTCTTCTATTCAGTGTAGCATCTCTCTCTCTCTCTCTCTCAATCACTTAACAGTAAAATTATCATAATTAGAATGTATAGGGTCCTATTTAATACAGAAGTAGAGATTGGTGGTATGACTCTACATGACTTGCCTTCCTAACTGAACATAAGGCACATGAGTACTTGGGGCATATAAAAATGTTAACTACATTAATTAGAACACATAAAATAAGTATTTACTATATGTGAACAACCGCATATGCGGACAACCGTGGAAGTCAATAATTTATTGACAAGACATAAAAAGCAGTGATTTTTTTCTTTTTTCTTTTATTTAATAAGTGAAATTGGCAATAGTATGAACATGGAACATTTTAACAGGTATATAGGAAACAGTTATTTAAGAAGAACATTTTGTTGACTCATTCAGAGTATTTTTTATACTTAGATGCAAGACATTTCTTTATCCAAAGAAAGACACAGAGAAATGATTAAGAATCAATATTATGAATCACATAGTAACAACAATTAAAATTAGAAGGTTATTTAATGTAATTCTTTATTTTACGTATGAGAAATCCAAGTCTATATTTACCGAATCAAGGCATAGGTTTTCTATTCCAATTCCACACCACATATGAACTCTTTCATGTTAACTGCATTCTTTCTTTCTTTATTCTCCTTTTTCTTTGTCAGCTGGGAAAAAGAACATTTGTAATGACTCGTTTTGTATAAAAATTTACAGTGTCTAAAGGGACAGATAAAAACACACAAGGAACAAATTGATCTCTAAAACTGTAGCTGGTCAATTATGGCCAGAGAAATATAACCCTAGGTAGTTTTCTCCTGGTATTCTCTTAAAAAATTCACTTTCCCCTGAGGACTTACAGTCTAAAACTTCTCCAAAGTTTTTGAGTAACATAATATTTTGACGACACTCTTTTAACACCTGATGATAGCACTTAATGAAACCACTGTGTACCAATGAGCAGTTAGTAAAAGTTCTGGAGCCACAATGTCCACAACAGAATAACTGTATAACATTCTTGTTTTATTTTTATTACTGCTTTGTCTATATTATTATGCCCAACTTAAACTTCCTTTATTCTCTAAATAGGGAATGAAAAGAAGGTTTGTCATTCTCTAACCTCTGAAACATTTAATTTACATGAGATGTGAGAACACATTATCTTTTGGTCAGACATAATCTTTTACATTAAAATTATTTTGAAGACAGTACACTTGATAGCATGTGAGGAATGTTAATGTTCAGTATTGCTTCCTGACTTTCTGGCAATGCATAATTATAAGTCCTGCAATTAAACTCTCCTTTATGAATTTTAAGACCTCTTTGGAAGATAGTAAACTTTATAATTGTCCTTACAAAAAGTAAGATTTAAGATACTTTTTTAAAAAATTTATGCATCCCCTGAACTTGTCCTTCCTCCCCAGAAGAATGAGACTCCAAACACTAAACCAGTTTGATGTCTGATGCTTCAAGAAATGACCAGGCAGAAAGCAAAACAGGTTTAAAAAAAATCAAAGCATTTCCTCTTAGGAGGCGGTTAATATTTGGCTTATATTTGATTCATACACAGATTCAGACATATCTGTTACATTCATATTCATCAAAATGCCTGTTGAAAGCTGACACAAATATTGAACACTTCTTGAGTATTTCAGCAGGAGGCTGCAATCCATGTCAGACACTGCAATGCAGTGATTTTTTTATGCTGTGCCTTGTGGCTCTCTAGGAAGACGCCAGACACCATATGGTGGTAGAGTCATTAAATTCTTCCCAACTGGACATGTAAGTTCATGTCCAATTCATTATTTACAAAGAAATATGTCTGTTTAAGGAATTATGAATAACACTAGACAATACAAGGACCTTTGTATACAATTATTTGTTTAGTAACAGTAATCAATGCCATGTTTAGTATCAAAACCAAATATATGTGGACAGTCATGGAAGTCACTCATGTAATGTCAAGCTAAGGGTGTAAAAACCAATATGCTTTTATTTTTGTTACTTAGTAAGCAAAATTGGCCATGACAGAAGCATAGAACATTTATTTCTGTTTGGTGAAATGAAAATAAGGTGATTTTAATATCTAAAGACTCCACACAAAATCTAAATATATTCTGTCTTCTCCTCATTGTGCTGTGAAGCCAATACAAATTACTGGTTAAAAAAAAAGGTAGCTTTAGATATTTGTGAAGCTCAGATTAAATACATTCACAAAGTTCTACTACAGCCTGCAAGGACTCCTCAGCAGGCCTTCTGCGTTTCCAGCAATACTGCCTGCCACTGACTGTATGTGTTTCGTTGTATTCCAGCTCTCCAATCAAAATTAGTATTTTTTTCTCCCATGCAGCACTTTGTATAAGTCACCGGTAAAGAACATATACCTGGAAATAATTTGTATTTGCATATTTCCAAGTGTCAATTAAATCCATCTTTGCACCCCTGTCCTATGCCTAGCTCACTGTAAACCTTCAGTATATTTCACTGAATTGCTGGTAAATCTAACCATGATGAACATTATCATTTGCTTGTATCTGAACACTGCCCATAAGCGATGCTGAGATCTTGGGCAACTAACTCATTCTTTTTTTTTTTTTTTTTTTTTTTTTTTTTTTTTTTTTTTTGCAATATATATATATATATATATATATATATATATATATATATATTTACCCTAAGATGAAGAATTTCACATAGGAATGCAGAAATTCATAGGTATGTGAGCCAAAAGACATGTACCAAAATGTTTATAGAGGCATTATTAATAATTGGCAAAAATAGAAATACCCCAAATATGTGCTAACAGCAAAATGGATAAATCAACACAGTCATATAATGGAATACTCGGTAACCAAAATTATAAAAATATTGCCACATAAAACAACGTGGGTGCATTTTCCAAATGTCTTATTGGGTGAAAGAAATTTTAAAAACACACACATACGCTAGAACACACAGCGAGACTGTAACCATTATTATTATTTTTTTTTTTTCTAAGCATATGTCCCAAAGATCAAAGCTTATGAACCTAAGCTATTTGACAAACAAAGCACCGATGACTGGTCTTGTGATTAGATTTTGTGAGCCTTTGTTTAACATTTGAGAAAAGAATAGTTAAAAATTTAATGTTATATATATACATAATTTTTTTTTCGGTTCTTGCGCAGCAGTTCTCTGATTTAAGCAGTATGTAAGAGGATTAGTGACTCACATTAGAGGCCTACCTGTTTTTGTCTTTTTTTTTATTCTTAGAAGTTATTTATTTATTTATTTACTTTAAGAGAGAGAGAAAGGAAGAAAGAAAGAGAAAGAAAAAAAAAGGAAAGAAAAAATGAAGGAGAGGAAGAATGAGGAAGAGGGAGAGGGAGAGAGAACTGGGGTGTTGCTTTATTGCCCGGGCTAGAATGCAGTCTAAAAATGGGTATGCCTGTAATTGCATTTAGTAATAGAGACATGGAAAAAAAAAATTGAGGGAAGAAAATAACTAACAAGCAGCCAACCAATATTTCATTTAAAGAGTGTATATTTTGTATATTTAAAGTGGAGAGTTCTATAAATGTTAATTAAGTCTACTTGTTCCCGATCTGAGTTCAAATCCTGGATATCGATGTTAACTTTCTGTCTCATTGATCTGTCTGATATTGATGTTGAAGTCTCCTACTATTACTGTGTGGGAGTCTAAGTCTCTTTATAAGTCTTATATATCTGGGTATTCCTGTATTGGGTGTGTATATATTTAGGGTCTTTAGCTCTTCTTATTACATTGATCCTTTTATCATTATGTAATATCCTTCTTTGCTTCTTTTGATCTTTGTTGCTTTAAAGTCTATTTTATCAGCAAAAATTGCAACTCCTGCTTTCTATTTATTTTTTATTTTTGCTCTCCGTTTGGGTGGTAAATTTTTCTCCATCCCTTTCTTTCGAGTCTTTGTGTATCCTTGCATGTGAGATGGATCTGGATGTAGCATACCAATGGGTCCTGGCTTTTTTTGCCTGTCTGTGTCTTTGGATTGGGGGATTTAGTAGATTTAAATTTAGAATTAATAACAATATATGTGAGTTTGATACTGCTATTTAATGTTAGCTGGCTGTTTTGCCCATTAGTTGATACAAGTTCTTAATTATGTTGATGTTCTTTATTTTTTAGTATTTTTTAGAAAGACTGATACTGGTTGTTCCTTTCTGTTTGTAGTGGTTTTTTCAGAAGCTGTTGTAAAGCAGGCCTGGTGGTGATGAAATCTGAGTGCTTGATTGTTCACAGAAGATTTTATTTTTCCTTCACTTATGAAGCTTTGTTTGGCTGGATGTAAAATTCTGGGTTGAAAGTTCTTTTCTTTAAGGATGTTGAATATTGGCCCCCACTCTCTTCTGGCTTGTAGGGTTTCTGCTGAGAGATCTGCCGTGAGTCTGACAGGCTTCCCTTTATGGGTAACCTGACCTTTCTCTCTGGCTGCCCTCAGTATTTTCTCCTTCATTTCAACCCTGGTGAATCTAGCGATTATGTGCCTTGAGGTTGGTCTTCTTGAGGAATATCTTTTTGGTGTTCTCTGTATTACCTGGAGTTGAATATTGTCCTGCCTTGCTAGGTTGGGAAAGTTTTCCTGAATAATATCCTGAAGCATATTTTCCAGCTTGGATTGATTCTCTTCGTCATATTCAGGTACACCTATCCAACGTAGATTAGGTCTTTTCACATAGTCCCATATTTCTTGGAGACTTTGCTCATTTCTTTTTATCCTTTTTTCTCTAATCTTGTCTTCACATTTTATTTCATTAAGTTGGTCTTCGACCTCTGATATCCTTTCTT